>NC_077233.1:199871362-200153862 GCF_027887165.1 Monodelphis domestica
GTCACAGGTCCCTAGAGTGGCTGATTATCCCTGGGGAAGGAGACTTCTGACCTTAGTCCTTATGTGCCCAACAACTGACCCAGCATCCACTATATGGTAAGCCCTTGTAACGAATTCTTCTTTAATTCATTTTATTATGGCTTTATCAATATTCAGGGGCATCTAGTTGGCAGAGTGGATACATCACTGGGCTCAGAGAGAGGAAGATTCAACTCTGAGTTCGAATATGACCTCTGACACTTAGCTATGTGACCCTGAGCAAGTCACTTAACCCTGTTTGCCTCAGTTTCCTCATGTGGAAAATGGAAAATGAGCTAGAGAAGAAAATGGCAAACTACTCCAGTATCTCAGCCAAGAAAATAACAAATGATGTCATGAGGATTTGGATATGATGGAAGAACACTGACAAGCATAACTTAACAAGTATTTATTAAATGCCTAATGTGTTCTAAGCATTGGGGCTGCAAAGACAGACACCATACAGACTCTGCTCTTGTGGAAAGGTCTTACTCCTAATCAGAGAAGGATCTATATGCAAATATGTGTATACAAGGGAGTGTGCAATTCAACAAATCATTATTAAGTATTTGCTACTGCAAGAGAACTGCACAAATGCTGGGAATGCCCAGACCAAAAAAAAAAAAAGTGAAATAGTGTTGTCCTCAAAGAGTAGGCATTCTGCTGGGGGAACATGTAAGCACATAAAGAGCAGCTAGGTGGCTCAGTGAATAGAGAACCAAGTCTGGGTTCAAATCTGACCTCAGACACTTCCCAGCTGTGTGACCCTGGGCAAGTCACTTGACCCCAATGGCCTAGCCCTTGCCAATTTCTGCCTGGGAACCCATACTTTCTTATGGATTCTAAAACAGAAGATAAAGGTATTTTTTTTTAAAGAGGGCAAAGAGAAGCAAATGGAAAGATGAACAAATACAAATATATACGGTGTAAATTCAAAATAATTTTATCAAGGATAAAAAGAAATAACAATTAGGAAGTAGGGGTGGATCAAGAAAGGCCTTGTGTAGAAGAAGCCTTGAGTTAACCCTGGACCGAGTGAATCATTTCAAAGGGCAGAGGAGAGGAGGAAGAGCATTCCAGGCTTGGGGGAAATGAAAAGGAGAGAAGGCGGGAGATGGAATGCTGTGCCTGGGAAACAGGATGCAGGCCAGTTTGGGCTGGAATGTAGAATGCATGAGGGGGAGGAATGGGAAATGATTTCGGTGAGCCACATTGGAAACAGACTTCAAACGCCAAGCAGAGGAGTTGGTATTTGGTCCTTTGGGGTGATTGAAAGCCACTGAAGCTTGGAAGGGGGAGCACAGGGCAAAGGAGGTGGAGTGACCCCCTCAGATTTGTGCAAAATTGAATCACACATGGCGAGGGCCAGGTCAGACTCAGGTCAGTCTGGTAGTTCAGGTTCAAGGCTAGGCTGAAATAAGATAAAAGAGATGTCCTGAGCCATAGCATGGCGAGGACTCTCAGCAAGGTTGCAGTGACGGCCCAGGGAGATGTAGCTCCTCTTGTGTCCATACAAAAATAAATTAATCAATCAACCAATATTTATTAAGCCCCTATTAGGAGCCCAGCGCTGTGGTAGGTGCTGGGGAAACAAGTCCAAGGAAACAAAGTCCATCCACTTGGTGCGGTCCCCCATGACAGTGGGGCATCGTCCAAATTTAAGAGAAGATGGATTTCTCATGGACTGATTTCTTTTATGTTCTTGGGCCATGGAGAAGCTTAGCCTCCTGGGCTAACTGACCCTTAGGGACAGCATCCCTGCCTTTTATAGAAAAAAATTACTAGCTTAATTAACTGTGGTAGGAACCCTCGAATATATCGCTCCTACCATAGACATCATTCTTGCCTTCAAAGAGGTTGCCTCAAGGTGCAAAGAGAAGGCATTTAATAAATGCTACTAAATCATACTGTCTTGTGTCTTAATAAAGCACAATTTAGCACCATTCCAGAAATATTTATTAAGTACCTTGTATGTGCCAGGCACTTTACTAGACATTAGGGGAGTAACGGAGGCAAGACATGGGCATAAATTGCTGTAATACTAAATAATATATTCTGAGTGCGTGAGAGCAGGACAGAGATTACAGCAGAGATTCCTCCTCTGAATATCTCTCTGTGGCACTTAAAATATGTTCTATTCTGATATTGCCTTGTTATATGATTTACATGTTTGTCAGTGCCCTGGTAGATTAAAAAAAAATAAATCCTTATCTTCTATCTTAGAATTGATACTAGGTATTGGTTCCAAAGCAGAAGGGCAGGAAGGGGTAGGCAATTGGGGGTTAGTGACTTGCCCAGAGTTATACAGTTAGAAAGTGTCTGAGGTCAAATTTGAACCCAGGACCTCTCATTTCTAGGCCTGGCTCTCTATCCACTGAACCACCCAGCTGCTCCATCCCTGAGTAGATTATAAATCCCATTTAGAAAAGGCCTCAAAGTCCTGACAACAACTAGCCCAGTGTTAGGCATCTTATGCACATAGTAGGTGTTCAGCAAATATTTGTTGAAGAAATAAATCCTTAAGAGCTTTTCACATGGACCTGAGAATTAGTTTAAAGAAAACAAGAGAGGAAAAAAAAATCCCCAGATTTTAATTGACTGTTGTTTTAGATTCATCAATTGTGCAAATGTGGTAAATAATGGGAAAATGAAGCCAAAAAAGGAGGCCATAAAAATCGGGCAGAGAGCTGCCTGCACCCTTTCTCTTCTCTTCCAGGGTAAATGTGGGTTTTCTAATGAGTCCTAGCCATGGAGTCTCAGTGCCTCTTGGCACCAGCTGCTCTGTGCTGCTGCCTAGTCTTCTACTGTTCCCCTTAATAGAGTGACCTGTTTTCCATGCTACCTCTTTGAAGGGGCCTTCAAATATTTTAACCGTCTTTTATCTTTTTGCCAGTCTGTTTTCATTTTCTTTGCCCTTCATTCACGTCTCCAATTTCTTTTCCCTCACTTCCCCATTTCTTTTAAATGCCGCCTTCTGGAAATCAATTGTTCCACTGTGGTCATCTTCTCTTACATGTTCCCCCTGGCACCTTGGCTCCTCTGGTTCAGAACTGCAGAGATACTTCAGGTTGTGGGAAAATCTTCTAAAGGAAACAAATATCTGGAAGAGAGACTAATACTAGAATGAGAAATTCACTGGAAAAACCTACACAGGGAACCTTCTGAGCTATTCTAGAGTTATATTGTAATGGACATTCTCTATTTTTTCACTTTTCTGATTTTATACCTGACTGTCAACTAAAATGGTGTTTCCAGAAATTAGGGTGGATATAGCTCTCTGGAAGAGAATATAGCTTATATTGATGTGGGACTTTTTTTTTTGAAAAATTTATTTTGTCAATTTAGAACATTATTCCTTGGTTACAAAAATCATATTCTTTCCCTCCCTCCCCTCCCCCCACCCTTCCCATATCCCACCAGCTATTCCATTGGGTATTACTTGTGTCCTAGATCAGAACCCATTTCCATGTTGTTGAAGAGAGAGAGAGATGTTGATGTTTGCACTGGGATGTTCATTTAGAGTCTACATCCCCAATCATATCCCCTCCACCCATGTATTTAAGCAGTTGTTTTTCTCCTGTGTTTCTACTCCCACAATGTTTCCTCTGGATGTGAATAGTGCTCTTTCTCATAGATCCCTCTGAGTTGTTCAGGATTACTGCATTGCCACTAATGGAGAAGTCCATTACATTCAATTGTGCCACAGTGTTTCAGTCTCTGTGTACAATGTTCTCCTGGTTCTGCTCCTCTCACTCTGCATCACTTCCTGGAGGTTGTTCCAATCTCCATGGAATTCCTCCACTTTATTATTCCTTTGAGCACAATAGTATTCCATCACCAACATATACCACAATTTGTTCAGCCATTCTCCAATTGAAGGGCATCTCCTCGTTTTCCAATTTTTGGCCACCACAAAGAGCGCAGCTATGAATATTCTTGTACATATTTTTTTTTCCTTTTCATCTCTTTGGGGTACAAAACCAGCAGTGCTATGGCTGGGTCAAAGGGCAGACAGTCTTTTAGTGCCCTTTGGGCATAGTTTCAAATTGCCCTCCAGAATGGTTGGATCAATTCACAACTCCACCAGCAATGCATTAATGCCCCTACTTTGCCACATCCCCTCCAGCATTCATTACTTTCCTTTGCTGTCATGTTAGCCAATCTGCTAGGTGTGAGGTGATACCTCAGAGTTATTTTGATTTACTTTTCTCTGATGATAAGAGATTTAGAACACTTTTTCATGTGCTTATTAATAGTTTTGATTTCTTTAACTGAAAACTACCTATTCGTGTCCCTTGCCCATTTATCAATTGGAGAATGGCTTAATTTTTTGTATAATTGATTTATCTCTTTATAAATTTGAGTAATTAGACCTTTGTCAAAGGTTTTTGTTATGAAGACTGTTTTCCAATTTATTACTTCCCTTCTAATTTTGGTTGCATTGGTTTTGTTTGTACAAACCTTTTTAATTTATATAATCAAAATTATTTATTTTACAGTTTGTGATTTTTTCCTAACTCTTGCTTGGTCTTAAAAATCTTTCCTTTCCCAAAGATCTGACATGTATACTATTCTGTGTTCACATAATTTGCTCATAGTTTCCTTCCTTATATTGAAGTCATTCACCCATTTATGTAGGACTTTTAAGGGCCATGTGGTATAGTGAAAGGAAAGCTGGCTTCAGAGTCAGGAAAAGCTGTATTCAAATCCTTAATTTTGACACAAACTGTGTGATACTGGGTAATAATCTCTCAGTGGCCCTCTTAAGGTTATAAACTGCAAAATTGTAGAAGATTTGGGACAAGAGAGAGACAGAGAGAGAGAGAGAGAGAGAGAGAGAGACAGAGAGAGAGACAGAGCGAGAGACAGAGACAGAGAGAGACAGAGAGAGAGACAGAGAGAAACAGAGACAGGGATTTCAATTTATACATATATACATACATACACATATATATAGATATAGATATAGATATAGATAGATAGAGAGAGAGAGAGAGAGAGAGAGAGCAAGACAGAAACAGAGAGTAGATACAAAAAGAGAGAGAAAAAGATAGAGAGATAGAGAGAGACAAAGAGAGACAGACAGAAACAGAGAGAGAGAGACAGAAACAGAGACAGACAGAAAGAGAGAGACAGAAACAGAGAGTAGACCCCAGATAGAGAGAGAAAAAGATAAAGTGACAGACAGAGATAGAGACAAAGAAACACAAAGACAGAGACTGACTTCATTGGTACAGAGAACTCTCTTGTGAAAAAAATTCCCTCTATAAATTCAAGGAAGTGCATTCTCTACATTCTTAGAGCTTTAAGATAAAGCACTTTCAGTCCCTAATCAACTTTGATCTCCACCACCATCTTAGCTACAGATGTATGATATAATAGTATTGGTATCTGAGGCCAACCTCAACATGGTACAACATGGTACAATGAAAAGAACATTGACTGAAGAGTCAGAAGGCCTAGATTCATTTCTGACCTCAGATATTTATCTCCTTTGTGGCTTTGCCAAGTCATTTAATCTACCTGTACTTCAATTTCTTTTTTTTTTTTAACCTCTTACCTTTTGTCTTAGAATCAATACTGTGTATTGGTTCTAAGGCAGAAGAGTGGTAAGGGCGAGGCAATGGGGGTTAAGTGACTTGCCCAGGGTCACACAGCTGGGAAGTGTCTGAGGCCAGATTTGAATGTAGGACCTCCAGGAGAGGTCTTCCAGGAGAGCTCTGGCTCTCTACCCACCAAGCCGTCTAGCTGCTCCCAAATTTCTTTTTAAAAATGAGGACATCTATGAACTGAAACATGGGTGTGCTGGAGCCAGCTCTATCTAGTTAATTGTTAAATTTTCACTGAGCGTTTACATTGAGGAAATCAGCAAACCCTTCAAATCAGAGCTTGATTTATTGTTTAGATCTAGTTTCCTACCTTCTCTTCAGTATGGCAATCCTGGTTGAGATTATTTTTAGTACAGTTCTGTTTGACAAAATGGTAAAGAATCAGAGCACAAAGGTCTGCACTGGTCATCATGAATTCCATTCTCTCAAAATTGTAAAGTAGGCTTTGGATCACTTTGAAACATGGAACAGACAGATATGCTGAAGCCTTTCTCAGGAAGAGGACCTCATCTTTCATACAGGCTAATATATGTAACAGGATTTCAGCTAAGGAAACTCTCTCCACCCTCATAGCTCACCTTAAGCCCTTGACTAAGATTAGTCTAGGGAAGTTCATAGATTTATAGCTGGAAATTAACAATCCTCAGTGAAATACTTGTGTATATATTTTAGAAAAGACTAAATGGTTTTAATCTATATGTAAATCCAACTTAAGTATATTCAAATGCTTTTAAAAATATGTCTATATTTTGCTGAGTGATAGGAATGTTATCTAAAATGCTAGGCTGATTCAAAGTAAAAATTAATATTGCATGAATAAGACTTTACTGCTTTTTTTTAGTAGGGGAAAGGGAGGAATTTGGACCTGTTCAGAAGGTTCCCAATGTAGAAATTCCCTGCACAAATGCAAGTCTCCAAATGCAGATGAGAGAGTGACTTAAGCAAGGAGACTAAAAGATTGAATGATCTACCTAGGATCATGCAGCCAGTATGTATCTGTCAGAGGATAGGACTTGACCTCAGATTATCCTGACTCCTTAGCCAGCTCTCTTTCTGTTACATCCAACTTCTTCTTCATTAAATTTTAGTGGGCTATATTTTAGATATTACAGAAAATACAGTTAAAAGTTATAACAAGAAAAACTAGGTATGAAAGGAGTTTTTCTTTGTGATATAAAATATAAAGATAATCTTAATAAGAGTCTACTAATTAAATAGAAACTCAGGTTGATGAGCTTATTCATTCAATTAATTAATAAACATTTATCAAGTGCCTACTAGGTGTCAGGCACTGTGCCAAGCATTGGGAACTCAAAAAAAGGGCAAAAGACTATCATTGCACTCAAGGAGCTTACAATCTATTGGGGGAACAATATGAAAATGAATATTGAATTGGGATACTTTTGTGAAATAATTTCTCCTTTAGGTTCCCCACCTTCCACCCAAGAACAATCCAACCCTAAAATCAGGATGAAATAGTTTCTTCCCCAGTCTATGAAACTGGTTTGGGTCCTCTCTTCTTTTGTTAAGATCTTAAAAAGAAAAAAGGCTTAATGACAGGGTAAACCCTGACCCACTGGAGAGATTAGAAGCCAACAAGCTCTAGAAGCCATGGTTGGACTCCATGTGGCTGAATGTGTTGGCTTCTTCTGGATTGAAGCAAGGATACTCTCCACTTACGATGGAAGTAATGAGAGAGGGTTAAGATCTCTAAGTCCACCTCCTCAGTAGCTATTTAACAATTGGAGAAGTTTTGGGAATTCCAGTAGAGGAATTGAGTGAGGAGTTCACCAGAGATATATAAAGATCTGCATGAGAAGAGTTTGCTCTCTTGGATGCTGGATCAGATTGAGGAGGGAGTCAATGAGCCAGTTTAGGCTATCTTGAGCAGTCAATTAATAAATTATTTTAAAATTAAGAAATACTGTCCCTTGAGAATTTCAATTTATATATATATATGTACATATACATACATGCATACATATATATATATATATGGAGAGAGAGAGAGAGAGAGAGAGAGAGAGAGAGAGAGAGAGAGAGAGAGAGAGAGAGAGAGAGAGAGAAGGTGAGAGGGAGCTATATACTGGATGAGAAGGAAGTAATTAACAGAAATAAGGCACTAGTGTTAATGAGGATTAGGTAAGGTTCCCAATAAAAGAAGGGATTTGGACTTTAAGGAAGCTAGGGAGGTCAGTAGGCAGAACAGAAGAGGGAGAGGGTTCCAGGCAGAGGGAGAGCCAGAGAAAATGCCAACTGTTTAATGTGTCCTAATACTTTTTACTATTGCTTCTGAAAAGAGCAAGACAATGGATTCTCTGGTGACTCCATTCACTCTTCCAGAAAAAAAAAAAGCTCCATACTTTCTTGACCACGACTCCCTTCTTTGTATAGTCTTGTCCTATTTTGCAGTGGACGTTTCTTGAGATCAGGAACTGTCTTCATTTTGGATTTGAGTTCTCAGTGCATGTGATGGTGCCTGACATGGTAAGCATGTAGTAAATACTGTTTCATTTATTCATTCTAAATTTTGGATCTAATTTAAGCACCTCTTTTTATAGAGGGAATAACTGAAGTCCAAAGGGTTTATACTTAGCAAGTAACTATCAGCGGGAAGATGTAAATTTAAATCTTTGACTCCAACCCAACAATTAACTGATGCTTCGATTTTCTTCACAAAACATCCTTATAAGAAGCCTTTTCTTTTTCAAACCCTTACCCTCTTAGACAGAAGGAAAAGAGTCTAATAGATATATTCTTATACTTCTCTATTTGAGGTTTGCTATTATTTTCCTGTATAGGTAGCTAAGTGGAGCCATGGATGGAATGCCATGCCTGAAGTCAGGAGGATTCATCTTTGTGAGTCCAAATCTGGCCTCTGCCAAGTCACTTTAACCCTGTTTGCCTCAGTTTCCTCATCTGGAAAATGAGCTGGAAAAGGAAATGGCAAACCACTCCAGTACCTTTGCCAAGAAAATTCCAAATGGGGTCACCCATTGATCTGGGGTTTGGGGCCACCCCAGAATTGGAAACTATTGAACAATAACAACAAGATTATTTCTTGTTCTTTGATTTTCTTCTCCAAGTTTGCCTTTAATCTAAATATTTAGAAAAGTAGCATGTGGGAGTTTTTAAGGACTTTTCCTTAAATTAGAGATGAAAATGAATCCAATTTCTGAGCATTCTATCTCATAAATATAGAGTAGACCTGAACCTATCTTCTGACTTTCCCAATTCAATTCCATGAATTTTTAGTGCACATTGCTTGGATTTATTCTATAGTGACAATAAAGGAAACAATTTTATGGAGTTTTATTGTTACTATGAAAATAATGAAAACTGTATGTAGAGCAGGTCAGGTCTTCAAAGAGACTCCCCAATCATCAGACCTGTTTTCTTAATCTTTGTCCCTCTTTTTTAAGTAAATTGTTGCTCCTATGCCAGCAGAGGGTGTATGTGGGTAAAATGAGATTGTTCTTTTCTGCAGTTTTAAAAATTTACCCAGGAACCTTTTTTACAACTTAGATTTAAGGACTATAATAATTTGCATAGAGCTGTGCAGATAGGCATTATTTAAAATGAGGTCATAAAATCAACCATAATGAGAATCATTATATAAAGAAACCATTTCTACCAATGAGAGGCAAATGTCAAATAACCAACAGTCCGAGAGAAATAGAATTACCAAGGAAGCCTATATTTACATATACATGCAAAATGAAGTAGAGAATTGAGGCAATTAACTAGGAACTTGGTGTGGAATATTATTTCCAGAACTTTTCTGAATATTCCAATGAAGTTGAAGAACTGGATCAATCAAAATTATTTCTCTATTCTCTCTTCATTTTATAGCTAATCTTATTTTTTTCATCAGGGAACACATCCACTAACTAAAACTCATTATGGGAGACAGCATTATAGAATGAAAAGATTTCAGAGTCCCAGATTCTGTCATTTGCTATGCATGTGACCTGGAAACACGTTCAACCTCTCAATCTGAGTTTTTTCTTCTATAAAACGAGGATAATAATGATACTTGCATTATACATCTTATAGGAGTATTATGAGGAAACTGCTTTGAAAACCTTATGTTGGTGCTAATAACACGTTAAATCATAAATGTGTTATTAGGGCTGTGTTCATATATTTTTCTTTTCTTTTTTATGTCAGTCTACTATAGTGCAGTCAACGAGGAGCCAAGAGATCTTATTCAAGCCTAGGCTTTGTAACCCTGAACAACTTAATCAGTCTTTCTAAGCTTTAGTGTCAGTGTCTGAAAAATACAGATAAAAACACCCTGCTCTGCCTCTTTCAAAGACCTGTTTTGGAGACAAAAATTAAATTATACATGTGATACCTTTGAAAAGCTACATTAACATAAGAATATCATCATTAGAATCATTAGTTTGTAATGAAGCTTCTCCTTGTAGGAGGCAACTGGATGGCTTAGTGGATAGAGTGCTGGACCTGGAGTCAGAAAGATCGAAGGTTCAAATATGACCTCAGACACTACATGATCATGGACAAGTCACCTCACCCTGTTTGTGCCTCAGTTTCCTCATTTGTGAAATAAGCTAGAGAAGGAAATGGTAAATCACTCTTTGCCAAGAAAACTCCAAATGGGGTCATGAAGACTCAGATGAAAGGACAACAACTTCCTCACATAGAAGGATAAAGTAATTTTTGAACCCTTACCATTTTTTAAGGCAGGGGGAATACTAATACATGTTTAAAAAAAAAACAAAAAAGTAGTCCCTTCCTTCAAGGAGTTTTTATTCCAACTTGGCAAGGAGACTCTTGTTTTAACATAATTTTTTATTTTATTTATTTTTAAATATTCGTCCATGGTTACATGATTTATGTTCTCTCCCTCCCTCTTCCCTCTCCCCTCCTGGAGCTGACAAGCAGTTCTACTGGATTATATATGTATTATCACTCAGAACCTATTTCCATATTATTCATATCTGTAATAGAGTCATCTTTTAAATGAAAAATCCCAAATTATATATCCATATAAACATGTGATAAATGATATGTTTTCTTTTGCCTTTCTTCTCCAATCATTCTTTCTCTCAATGTGGATAGTGTTCTTTCTCATAAATTCTTCAGAATTGTCCTGGATCATTGCATTGCTTTCAGTAGCAAAGTCTATTACATTTGATTGTCCCAACAGTTTCTGTGTACAATGTTCTCCTAGTTCTGCTCATTTCACTCCATGTCAGTTCATGGAGGTCTTCTCAGTTTTTATAGGAGTCAAGCAGTTCATCATTCCTTGTAGCACAATAGTATTTCATCACCATCATATACCACAATTTGTTCAACCATTGAACAGACATCCCTTCATTTTCCAATTTTTTTAGCAAGGCAACTCTTAAAGGAAAGCTATACAAGGGAGGGAATGAATTGAGAAGGGAGAGTACAAGGTACCTGAATGCATGTCAAGTTGCTGGAAGGGATAGTGGGAAGGAAAGCCAGGAGTGAAGGGGACAAGCATGGCTTGGGCATCTTGCACAGAAATTATTGGGGGCAGCTAGATTTCAGGCTCAGGAGGTTGAAAGTCAAGCCTTGAGATATGAGGTCCTGGGTTCAACAGTGGCTTCAGACACTTTCTAGCTGTCTGGGAAAGTCACTTCACCTTAATTGCCTAGTCTTTACTGCTCTTCTGCCTTGGAATCAATACATAGCATTGATTCTAAGATGGAAGGTAAGGGAAGAAGGGAAGAAAGAAAGAAAGGAAGGAAGGAAGGAAAGAAGGAAGGAAGAAAGAAGGAAAGAAAGAAGGAAAGAAAGAAAGAAAGAAGGAAAGAAAGAAGGAAAGAAAGAAAGAAAGAAAGAAAGAAAGAAAGAAAGAAAGAAAGAAAGAAAGAAAGAAAGAAAAGGAAAGAGTGAGGAAGAAAGAAAGAAAAAGAAAGGGAAATAAAGAGAAAAGGAAGCAAAGAAAAAAGAGAAACAAAAAGACAGAGAAAGATAGAAAAATGTCAAACACTTACTATATATAAGGCATTGTGTTATAGATTGCAAAATAAAAAGGAATAGTCTGGTGACCCTGGGCAAGTCATTTAATCTCGGTTGCCCAGCCCTTACAGCTCTTCTGCCTTGGAACCAATACATAGTATTGATTCTAATGTGGAATGTAAAAGTTTAAAAAAAAGAAAAAAGGAATAGTCTGCTCTTCCTCTCAAGGAGTTTCTATTCTGCAAGGGAGAACATAACAATGACTGAAGAGACAAGCAAAGGCTTCTTGAAGCTGGCAGATTCTGGCTTTTGAAGAAGACTAGGACATCTCAGAGACAGAGAGATGAGAAGAAAATGTGCTCTTCCTCTGGCTTCACTTTCTTCCCTTTCCAATTTTAGCATCTTAATTTAACCAATTTATTCAACATTATCCTCTATTCTTGAACCCCTCGAGGCCTTGTTCTTTAGCTTCTCTTGCCTTGCCAATCCCCAATCCTGACTTATTCCCATCATCCTTCTTCCCTGCTACTTCTTCTCTTATGCTACAGACTAGAGCTGGATGGAGTCCTATGGGGCTCATTATACCTAATCCCATCCAAGCCCTCCTTCTGGCAGAACTCCCTTTATCCTTTCTTATTGGTTCTCACCAATAGCTGCTAGCTGGTACAATCGATGGAGAACTGAGCCTGGATTCAGGATGACCTGAGTTCAAATTTGATAGCAGACACTCATTAGTCATACAACGGTGGACAAGTCCCTTCCCCCTGTCTGCCTCTGTTTTCTCACCTGTAAAATGAGCTTGAGAAGGAAATGGCTCTAGTATCTCTGCCAAGAAAACCCAAATAGGGTTATGGAGTCAGACACAACTGAACAACAACAAATTGATTCTTTCCCCACAGTCGTTGTTCTTACCCTTCACTTCCCTCCTTAAACCTACCATACCTTTCTTTTTGTTTAGTCATGTCCAGCTCCTTATGAGTCTGTCACTCTTCATGACCCTACGGACCATACTGTCCATGGAATTTTCTCGGCAAAGATGCTGGAGTGGTTTGTCATTTCCTTCTCTCGTAAATTAAGGCAAATGGAGATTAGGTGGCTTGCCTAGAATCACACAATTAATAAGTGTCTGAAGTTGGATTTGAACTCAGGTCTTCCTAACTCCAGGCCCAGCACTCTATCCATTCCCCACCAAACTCCTCTAGCACATGAGCTTGCCTCCTATTGTACTTAGATGGGCACAGGGGGACCCTGGTGAGTAAGGGAGATGGAGCTGATAATTACTCCCTGAGCTTGAGGCCCCAACTATACATACTTAAAGAACTCCCTTTCCCTCCCTTCATGTGGGCAGAGTTTCCTAGCAGCTAACTCCCTTCTGGGATATGGTTTTCCTTTCCCAGCAACTCACTTCCTCTGCCTTGCAGAGTAGTGGCTTTCTTTTCAAGTCCAGCATGGGTTGTGCCACCGATACCTAGGGAAAGGGGATAATGATTGGCTCCCACTTCTTTTACCTAACCACCTCTGTGGCTTTTGACTTACCTCTTGTAGGAGTATCTGGCCCCAAGAATGATTTTCTCTCTTTCTCGGCTGTCTTGTTGTCTGTTTCTCTGTCCTTCTATCTTTTTCTTTCTCTCACAAATTTTCATCTCTTTTAAATCTGCAAACCCTCAGCCAGTTTGCACTAGCAGTTCCAAATTGAATTTACAAAACCTCAAAAATTTAGAGCTTGTCCCCTCTGGGCTCCCTCCCTTCCTTCCCAATCTCCTCGTATACATTCAAATAAGTAGAATTGGCATAGATTCAATAGTGATCTGGTTTTAATAGAGTTTTAAATGCATGACAAGAAACCCTAAAAAATACTGCTCGAAGAAGGAATATTTCTAAACTCAGCCACTCTGTTTGCATTTCGGAAAGGCGATTTCTCTTTCCCTAAGCCCTTTGTCCCATTCTCCATTGGAACAGGTAAAAGCAGGAAAAATGTAGAGACAGGGAAGGAGAATGGGTCTACACTCATCTCTGTGGGGACCCCATCCCATCCCCATCTTACCACAGACACTCATGGCTTTCCCATGCTCTCTACTGTCATAGGGTCATCACATTGTAATGTTTTAGCACTTGGGTCTCCTTGACTCAGGTGGGGACCTGGCTCCTAGTCTGAGAACTTAACCCTTCCCAGGAAAGCTTAGACAAAGAATCATTCCTGACTCCCCACCCAGTTATTCCCACATCACCACCATTTTTCACAATCTTTGAGGCGAAAGTTTTTTTCCTCCTTAGCAGATGGGAGTTGTATCACTCTCTCAAAACCTGAAGACTTCCAGACAAGAAGAACCAGCATTTTGCTCAGTTTTCAGAACTCTAAGAGCTCACTCACCGCTAGAAGTGCTACACTGAGAAAATTGGGGTGATTTACTATGAGCCTCCTCCATTCCCCTTCTCAAAATCACTCCACACTTTCTCTGTCAAACTCCTTGAAAAAACTCCATTTCCTCTTCACAGCTACCATACTAGGACTGGGTCTCAATTACCTCTTGTTCAGGCTACTAGAACAGCCTTTTAATTGATCTTCTTGCCTCAAATGTCTCCCCACCCCATCCCTTCATCCACATAGATGCCAAATAATTTTCTTTAAAAATTTTTTAATTGATTCATTTGTTACATTAAAGTTCCCAAGTATCTCCTTCTCTTCCTCCCCACCTCCTACCAGATAAGGCATCACTAGAGCAAAAGTATATATATGAAACTATGCCATGCATGTTTATATTTATTATTTCTTTCTCTAGAACTACACATTCACAATTATTTTTCAAAAATATTTCTGTTGCTGTATATGATGCTATCTTGGTTCTGCTTTTTTCGCTCTTAATAATTTCATGTAGGGATTTCAAAATTTAATCAGTTCATTATTTTATACCATTGTAAGATTAAAATTAATATCCAATAACTCCAAGTATTATATTTTATATGATTTATTAATAATCACTTGAAGTAAAAGAGATGAATAGAATAAAAGTTAAAACCTGGGTAAAGAAAAGTTTTCCCAGAACATTCACAGGAAAAGAGAGAGAGGGGCAGAGAGACACACAAACTTTATCTCCAAAGTGTAAGGATGTAATGTGAGAATGACAGTGGGATGCTGGGATTTAGAGTCCTCTGGAGCAGATTCTAATTACACACCATGAGGTATGAAATTTTCCCCAAGAGTTATACAACTTTGATTACCCTGTGACCCAGCAAATGCCACTATGAAGTCTGGTTCCCAAGGAAAAATGAAGAGCTATGTGTTCTAAAATAAAAGCTCTTGTGGTGGCAAAGAACTGGAAACGTAGGAAATACCCATCAATTGGGGAACAGCAAAACAAATTATTTCCTTTAAAGCATTGGTCCAACCATGTCATTCTCCTACTCAACAAATGTCTTTGAGTCATTGTCTCTAGCATTAAATATACACTCCTTTGTCTTACATTTAAAGTCCTTAACAACTTAAGTGCAACATAACTTTCCCAAATTATACGTTACTCCCCTTCTCATATTCTGTGGACCAATGAAATTAGCATTCTTACCATTGGTCCTCACTTGACATTACAATGATCATTTCTATACCTTTGCACCAGCTGACCGCCATGCTGGAATGGACTCCCTCTCTACCTCTACATCTTAGTATACTTCGTTTCCTTCAAGACTTAGCTCAGTGCTATTTTCTACATAAAGTCTTCTTGACACTCCACTTCCTCTGCCATAGTTGCTATTAATGGTACTGTTATTGTTGAGTTGTTTCAGTTGTGTTTGACTCTTTGTGAGACCCCTTTTGGGATTTTCTTGACAAAGATACTAGAGTGGATTGCCATGTCCTTCTCTAGCTCATTTCATTGATGAGGAAACTAAGGAAAAGAAGGTAAGTGTCTGAGGCTGAATTTGAACTCAGGTCTTCCTGCTTCTAGGCCTGGTACTCTAGCCACTATGCTACTTAGCTGCTCCCAAAGACAAGGCAATAGCCTTGCTCCTCCAAAATATAACCTTGTATTTATTTTTAATAGACACACACACACACACAAAATATATATATATATATGTATATACATATACATGCTTTATTTCCCTGAAAAACATAAGCTCTTTGAAGCTAAGGATTATTTCTCTTTTGTCTATATCTCTAATACCTAGTACAATGCCTGGCACATAAGCAGGGACTTAAAAATTATTCTTATCTTTATTATTACTAACATTTAAATAGCATTTTTAGGATTTCAAAGCATTTTACAATGGTATCTTCTTTTATTCTCATAACAACCCTTGGAAGTAGGTTCTATTATTATGCCCATTTTATAGATGAAAAAACTGAACCTGGGAAAGGTTAGGTGCCTTGCCTAGGGGTCATGCCTCTAATAAGTATTTGAGGTAGGATTTTACCTCAAGTTTTCCTGATGTAAAAATTAAAATTATATTTCTAATAATAAAAATATATTTTATGAGGTTCATTAAATTATCATTAGAAATCAAGAAATAAAGAGGATACAAAATAAAAACCATGTGCCCATAACTGGTTAGCCATTTTCAAAATTTCCCCACCTTACCACCATCACCTCTGATGCTACATCATGCCAAAAAGAGAGGAGGAGTCTCAACGCCCACTCCCTTTATCCTCTGTCTACAGGAAGTATATAATGACAGGAAGTCAGTGGGCTCTCAGGATATATAGTTCTTTCTTTTAGGGGTAACAGATTTTCAATTATACACTGACTTATTCAGTGCTATATAAGCTGTGCAATCCAGCTTAATAGAAATATATTGACACTGATTTCCAGGAATAAAAGATGGGCGATAGATCACTGAGTTAAAGGAATGAAATAATTCCAGAAAGTTAGATTGAGGCTGGATTGTTAAGGACTTTAAATACCAGGCTGAGGATTTTTGACTTTATCTCATAGTTTTGTTCAAATTAATTATGACAAAGTAAAATAAGTTTATTGATATATAATAAACTATAACTTAAAGAAAATTTAAATTATATGTGTCCTTGTGCTATAGTCCCATGTTTTATACAGTTTGGGATGGAATTCACATGATTTTGACATATAATCTTTAAATTTTCATCATGAAACAGCATTGGATTCATCATATTGGAATCTAAGCATTTCATTAACAGTCCATTTTTACAAGTCTAGCTTTGATGATGGGGCACATATTTTCTGTGAAGTTTAAATCTGCTGAATTCCCAAGATATGTAGCATATTTTTCTCTCTCTCTTTTGCACAAGTTTGTGTCACAGTATTCTGTCTCTAGTAGGGAATTTCTTGAATTCATCTTTCCCTCAGTGAAGATAAGATTTCTAGGTCCAATGAAAGTAAAAAGTCTACAACCATTTTTTAGAGGGTAGATATTTTATAATCTGGTGAAGATATTTAGCTCTTATGGATTCATCTGGGCTTTTGACAACAGTTTTGATAGAGCTTTGTATTGAAAAGTGGATTTCATCAGCAAAAAATAACTTTTTTCTAGTCTTCAGTATTTGTATAATCTTGCCCATGACGAGTGTGGGTTGTTTTTTTCTTCATAGTGATGATTAATAGTTGGTTTTATCCTGGTCTTCTCATTGTTCTTCCAACCTCAGGAAGCCCATGTTATACTTTGGAGGAATCAATAATTCCTCCTCCTGCCTGGCCTTTCTTAAAGTCTTTGCCTATTTTATGAAAATTAATAGTTTGTCAACTGAATGATCTTTGCTATATTTGTATCAGGTTGTATAGAAAGGAAGCATGGCATAGTGGATAAGAAGCTAGACTTGGGATCAGGAAGTCTTGTGTTCAAATCCTACCTCAGATACTTACTAGTTACATGACCCTAGACAAGTCATAGAAACTCTCTGGGCCTTAGTTCTCTCATCTGGAAAAATGGGGATGGGAAATACATGATTGTTTTCTCCCCCAGGGCTTTCTTAAGGACAAGGAATGATGAGTGCCCTTATTAAGGATTGAAATGGAAGGGTCTTCACATTTTCCTGAATATAAATATAAAAAACAAAAACAAAAAACACAAGGGTTTGCCTCTCTTACTCATTTCCCATTTAAATCTAGCCATAGGGTGGTGATGAACCAGGAAGAAGGTCTATATCCTATATCTTGTCAGGATGGTGATATTTCTTTATTAAATTCAATCCACTGATTCTGAGGGCATCTCTGCCTTCTCAGGCTCATTTGTAGCCTTGCACCCCTAGGAGCATTTCCTGTGATATCTCTAATATAAAACGAGGGCATCCTTGATTAGGAAAATTCCCACATCTCGTTCCAAATGAAGATCGTGTTATTGTAACCATGGTTACCTAAACACTAACAATTTCATATCAAGGACTCCCGGAATTATTTGTCCTTTACTGCCATCTGCTTGCCAATGGAAAGGAATGATTTCATGTAATCCTTCCCTAAAAGGCCTGACATCCATAATAATCACCCACCCTAGTTTCTTACCACATTTCAGATAGCATACTGTAAAATTTCTGTTCATCAGACAACGTATTTAGAGCTAGAAGGGACTGTGAGGGTCATTTAGCTCTACCACTTCATTTAAAAAATAAGGAAACTAGACCTACAGAGCTAAAGTAATATGACCAATGTCATGCAGGATAGGTAGTGGGGGGTCGGCATTCAAACCCAGGTTGTCTTTTTCAAAATCAATGGCACCAGGCTTGCCTCCCAGTGATCCAACATCCCTTTCTTTTTTTTTTTTTAATTTATTTGCTTGTTACATTAAAACTCCCAGGTGTCTTCTTTCCCTGCATTAGGGAAATCATCATCTGACAGAAACATAGAGATAAATATAGATATAAAACTACGTCTTGCATATTTCTATTTATTAGTTCTTTCACCCAACATTCCTTTCAACTCTATCCATTTTTCCTCTTCCTGAGACCTCATAGTCTTATGAAGATAAAACATACCAGGATAGTCCCTCAGTTCCCCAAAGTCCTTCCTCTTATAATCTGGTGAATGTTGCTATCTGGAACCTCTCATCTCATCCCAAGCCCTTTTTGCTTTTCTACTCTGAGTATCTGCACTGTTACTTACACTTAAATGGAGACATGAACGCCTCTATAGAACCAAGCAACCTGGTTTCCCAAGCCTGAAATAAAAACTGCCTTGCTTGATATTCCTATCATTTAGGGAACTGGCTTTTCCTGCTCTTTCTTTTCTTATCTGTTCTCTGATTTCTTGGGCAAAATGGCACCCCTCTTCTATGCTCCCATCTCTCATTAAGTGTATTGATTAGACCAGCTAAATTCTGTGTCTGTGTGACCCTTCTAAAAGATCCTTGAGCTTGTGATTCAATCCTCTCCTGAAAGTCTTAATCAGAACTCATTCCTTGTCATCTGAAATTGCCCAGAGCCTCAAAAATCCTCTGATGTGCTTAATTAATAGCCTATTATTTGCCTTAATCCCATCCTGTTTCCTCCTTGCCTGTCCAAAAAACACCAAGCACTGAGACACATTGTGGAAATATACAGAAGAGAAGAGGAGGGAGTCCAGAAGGAATCAGAGACAAGCAGGACAGCTTTGAAAGCAACATGTGGAATTTATTATCTATTTAGATATTATTATATATAATATATTTACTACATATTTATTATATATTTCTAAAGAAAAGCAGGCTGTACACAGGAGATTCTCATTTTGTGTGTCTCTCCCTTTCTCTTTTACTATGTAACTGGAAACATTCATTTTAGTTGATGTTGGCTAAGGACAGAATTTTCAAAATGGGGAAACCCCTGCAAGAGATGATTAGGATCTCAGCTCTGAATCTCAGCTATTGGGGGAGGATATTGTATATGTGTAATATTTTGTACATGCAAAACCTTTGAAGCACTAGACAAAAGAGTAGTAAAGCCCTACCTAAGCTTTTTAATTCTTCATACTTGTTACTGAAAGTTCTTATTAATACTTGAGATCTTCCACTAATACAGGATAATACTTCCTAACAGAACTCCATAAACATAATTAATAACTTGACTAAAAGTTGTAATAGCTAGCATTTGTGTGCTGCGATCACAGGATTATAAAAGCTATACAAATATATACATATACATATACACATATAAGTACATGTATATATTTATATTTTTATACAGATAGGTGTGTATATGTGTGTGTGTGTTGTTCAGTTTTCTCAGTGTTTCTGACTCTTTGTGACCTCATTTAGAGTTTTCTTGGCAAAGATACTGGAATCCTTTGCCATTTATTTCTTGAGCTCATTTTACAGATGAGAAATTGAGGCAAACAGGGTTAAGCGATTTGCCTATGAGCCTCTAACACTATAATCTTGAAGGTTCTAGCTCTAAAAGGTTATGATACAACAACTTTCTTTTTTCTTCAATTGTTGTATCATTTTTCAGCCCTGTCCAAACTTCATGACCCGCTTTGGGGTTTTCTTAGCAAAGACACTGGAGTGGTTTGTCATTTTCTTCTCCAGCTCATTTTCCAGATGAGGAAACTGAGGCAAATAGGGTTAAGTGACTTGCTCAGGGTCACACAACTAGTAAACACCTGAGGCCAGATTTGAATTTAGGAAGGTGATTCTTCTTGACTCTAAGCCTGGCATTCTATCCACCAGTCACCTTAGGGATGAGCGTGTGTGTGAGACACACACACACACACACACACACACACACACACACAGATAGGATAGAGACAGCTCATGACTCCTAGAAGAACTATTGATTGACTCAAGAGACAGCTAACCCTGGCATTAAGAAATTGAGAGGTAAGCCTCATAAAAAACTACACAGGGAGAGAGAGACGACGTCCAGCTCCTTCAGTTCCAGAATTGTCCTTACGTTGGCACAGATATTCCCTACCCACGCTAAAGTCTTCGTTTGTGCCCACACACGCATCCTCCAAACATTGTGTTTATCTGTGAGAGAGCGTGCAGGTCTCTGTGGGCTATGGTGGCGTGGCGGGAGGAATATTTTATACTGGCTGCTCTCACTATACATCTTCGTAAATTATTTTGCTAAAAGCTAATTGTGTCTATTAATCACTTATTAATGGGAAGGGCACTTGTGAGCTTTAACGTTAGAATGGCAGACACATGAGATCTCCAAGAGCCTTTGGGAATTATAGCCACCCTCTGGGGCCCAAATAGGAGGATGCGAATTCAAATGGAGGGACTGGCACAGAAAGGAAACTCTTCCTATAATTAGAACATTGAAATTGAGTCGTTTGGGAGCAGTTTTTCCTCCGGGTGGCCATCAATTCATTAGCCACTCAGGACCTACAAGCAGATCACTAGACCGGTAGTTAAATATTTAAGCTAGTTTCTATTTCATTTTTTTCTTCACTATTTTCCCAGTGACTCTTTCCCCCAAAGGCACGAGAATGTCAGCAGTTTTCTGTGTAGTTATTTCTAAAAAGTAAAATTGTCAGGGCTGAAAGTATTTTGATTTCTCTCCCCACTGACTAGAAAATGAAATCTCCTCTCTAGCCTTTTAGTGTTCTCGCTCTCTCTCTAGGCATGCCCCAAATCAAGCCTTTCAAAGATTTACTGGAGCTATTTAAACAGATGGGCACAGGTAACCTTTGTCATATTTTCTCCCTAGCACTTTTGTGCCCACAGAATCCTGGTTTCTAAAGTTTAATGAAGTCAATGATTAACATCATCTGAACATCAGGAAGATAGAAGTGACTTCATTCACTGCTGGCATCCCAGATCACTCCCATTCAAATATATCAGTATAGACAAGATTAAGGGATATCTTTTTCAGAGGGAAAATAGAAATGTAATTTCAACCCAGATACTATGAAAGCACATCAGAATTCCTGGCATATAATCTGGCTTAATGTCTCTCTAAAGTGAGAGACTAATACTGGGGGTAGCAAGAGATAGAGATCTAAATGCACTGATGTCCAACATAGAGTTGGGGACTAGAAATGAAAGTTTTTAGGGGAAGAATTGGGAAAACTGGGGAGATATTTCTTTTTTCTTTATATTGTCACGCAAATCATACTTCCATGTTGGTCATTGCTACAAGAGCCAAGTCATACATAACAAAAACCCCCAAATAAAACCATAAATACACGGATATGAAAGATGAGCACAACAGTTCTTTCTCTGGAGAGGGAGATATTTCAATAAGGAAAATAGTTTCATGTATATATCAGTCAGCTGGAAGCCAGTGCTAGCTAGCTATGCAGTTCTTTTGGTTGGGTCCTTATTTAGATATTCACTCTCTAATTGGGTATTGGGGTAGGGAGATATATATATATATATATATATATATATATGTATGTATGTATATGTATATATATATATCACTTACTATGTGCTAAGCACTGCACTAAATGCTTTACAAATGTTATCTCATTTATTTACAAATATTATCTCATATCTCATTTTTATTTTAATTCCATTCAAAAGACCTTATGCACCTATTTAGATCTGGGATTAAGGCAAATGCAAAGTTTAATTTGACAATTCAGTCAGGCAAATATTTCTTTAAAACCTACTAATGACAAAGAGCAGTGTTAGATGCTAGGAATAAAGAGGTCCAAATGAAACTGTCTTTGCCCTCAAGGAGCTTACAGTCTATTTCTCACTGATAAAATTGAACATAAGTAAACACAAAATTTGAGTTGTATTCAGATATGTTAATTGAGTTGAAACAAATTAACATTTTAAAAACATGTATTATGGCAGAACTGGCTGTATTTGGAGTTTGGGGCTTAATGGGGGGGGGCAGCACATGATATCTATCTTGGATGTGTTAAGTTTAAGATGTAGTTAGGATATTTAAGTAGGCATATCCAAATAAGGAACCAGACTCCCAGAGAGAGATTAAGGCTAATTACATGGATTTTAGAGTTTATCTACATAGAGATGATAGTAAAGCTTATGGAAATAGGTCAGATTGTCAAGGGGGAATATATATATATATATATATATATATATATGTATATATATATATATATATATATATATATAGAGAGAGAGAGAGAGAGAGAGAGAGAGAGAGAGATAGATAGATAGATAATAGATAGAGAAGAGAAAGCATAGAATGGAGCCTTAAGTAGCAACTACATTTAGTGAGTAGGAGGAGAGAGAGATGATGATTCAGGAAGGAGATTAAGAAAAAGGGGTAAAATTGGTAGAAAGGAAATAAGGGAAATCAGAGTCTAAAAGATAAACAAAAAAAAACCTATCCAAGAGGAAGATTTACTCAACAATATTTTTAAATGATCGATTAGGATGAGGTTGAGGAAGAAAACATAGATTTAGCAAGAAACCACTAAAAACTTTGAAGAAAGTACTTTTAGGCAAAGGGTGTGGTCAAAAGCCAGATCTCAAGGTGAGAGTTGAATGGGAGACATGAAATGAAACAACTCTTCTAGGAAGTTAACTGCCTGTGAAAAAGATATGGGATGACAGACATCTTGATGGCCTGGGTTTAGCAAAGGTTTGTTTTTTTTTCTTTTTAAAGATTGGGGAGACCCAGATATATTAGGAGGCAGAAAAGAAAGAGCCAGTGGATAGAAAAGATTAAAGATGAGAAAGAAAATGACTGAATTCCCAAGGGATACAATAAGGGTTATAATGAAGAACATAAACTGAGAAGTTGGTAAAAGGGACCACATTATAAACTGGGGTAAAGAGTCAGAGAATGAGGGGGAATATAGAAGGCTGTTGAGATGTGGACTATGGGATGAAAGGGAATTGATGGTGAATGGTATCTGCTTTCTCAGCAAAGTAGGAAGTGAGGTCTTTGACTAAGAAAAGAGAAAAAAGATGGTGTAGGATTCAGAGAGAAAAGAAGTTTGGGAATAGCCACTATGGGAAATAGGATATGGAGTCAACCAGGGATTGCCATGCAACAATGAGGATCTATTTGTAGTGGACCCAGGCAGCATAATTGTGTGACAATTCTCCAGCAGTATCCTGAGGCTATCCTTGATCATGTGAGTCAAGAGTGACAAATGATTCATAGATTTGAGAATTAAAAAAAAGATGATTTATTCTATTGTAAATCAGTGAAGTTCAAAGGGCAGCATTTAATAATAAAAAAGTTACTTCATGTGGTGCAAATGTTCCTGAATGAACCAAAAATATTACACCCTATAGCTCATAATTGTAAGTTAGCCTGAACATAAAGGTTTTCTTCCTTCATGGATTTCCTTGCCAGGTTTCTCTAAGTATGCCCACTATCCTCTACAGATACTGAATGAATTTGTAGGTAAATACAATCCAGCTTTATATATAGATTGTGATATATTTGTTATTTCAGAATTTTCATATCTATATGTATATATTTATACATATAATATATATGTGATATATCTTTATATGTACATATATGTACCTATGGAGTCATTATTTCTTATTCCTTACTGCTAAGTAAATGTAAAAATTAAATTTATATCTTTAATAATAAAAATATTATATTTTATGAGGTTTATTAAGGATCATTAGAAATGAAGGAATAAAGAGGATAAAAAATAAAAACCACATGCCCATGGCTGGTTAGCTATTTAAAAATTTTCCCCACCTTACCACCATCACTGCTGATGCCACATCATGCAAAAAAAGAGAGAACATGGGAGGTGTTACTGCCAGTTAAATACCAATAAAGTGATCTCACCAACATGGAGATGCAGGAGAGATTATAGGGAATTCTGGGAAATACCAAGGACTTCTTGGAAATTAAGTCAAAGGTTCAAAAATCTCCATTTATACAATGTTTAAGATCTAAATGTGTCATTACCGCGAATGTCTAGTTTATGTGTAAATAGAAGCACATTGGTGGGAATTAGGAGATAACATGGTGAATAAGGAGAGTAGACTTCCTCAACAGGATTATCATTGGGACCGAGTAAGTCTGAGTGTAACTGTGTTAGTGGTTCTTCTCTGGAGACGTCCCAGTGTAAAGGCATGTTGGAATGAATGAGCCAGGCTAGAGAGTGAATAGGTGACCCTTTGTTTCATCTAGGGGGCTATACTATGGAGGATGGGAGTATACACTAGGCACTTCATACTGACATTTCATTAGCAATATCATAATTGGGGGACATCTGGGGGGTTCAGTGGATTAAGTGCTAGGTCTTGAGAGGTCATGGGTTCAAATGTGACCTCAGACACTTCCTACCTATGTAACCCCAGGCAAGACACTTAACCCTGATTGCCTAGCCCTCGACATGCTAGAATTGATACAAAGACAGAAGGGGAGGGTTTTTAAAAAGAAAAGGAAAGATCTCTGAATAAGTGAAACTTAGCCTCTGATGTGACACAAATATCCACATTTCTACTGTCATCTTAGCAAGCAGCTTTATCCTCCAAATGCTGAGGGCTTGGATGATCTTAAGCTTCTTGAAAGACTGATGAAAAAAGTAAATTCTTCTTCCTCTGGATATAGCCAGAATCATCAGCGGTATATTTGACAATACTAGCATTACTGAGCTCTAGGCAGCTGGCTGACAGAAGGAGGATCTCCTTACCTATTAGGAAGAATCCACAGCCTGAAAAGAAGGTAATGAAGTGACCAGAATATTAAATGCTATTTTAAACTAAATCATCATCATCCTTTCATTTATTGACCATCTCTAGCCTTCTGAATAACAACAGTGGCAGAGCAATAAGTAGAAGTAATATGCATTTGAATGCAAAATAATTTCCTTTTGGACATGTTTTCAACAATGCTAATCAGTCTTCTTTTGGTGACGTCAGTTCTGATTTACAGTGAGTGGCTCTTAATCACCTAGCTTGATTTTAATGTGTTTGCTTAGTACAGAGAGTATGGGAGTCTAAAAATCTCAAAAAGATTATAGTTTCTTTTTATCACTTACCCAAACCACCTAGAACTACACAAAATAATTTTAATTTTATATGTTGATTCATCATTTAACACTATGGTTGGTGTTCACCATTGGCAGCTATGGTATCATAGTTTTCTTTCAGTTTTCCTAGTTTTTCAATGACTTTAACTTAGTAGTATCATCACTAGTTAGAGCTAAAAGAGACCTTAAAAACCATTTTTTATGTTTTAATTTTTTATTTGAAAAAAAAATTAATTAATTAATATTTTTCCATGGTTACATGATTCATGTTCCTTCTCTCCCCTCTTCCCACCCCCCTCCCCGGAGCCAACAAGCAATTCCACTAGGTTTTACATATGTCATTGATCAGGACCTATTTCTATATTATTAACATTTTATGCCTTAATTTTATCTTATTGTTTATATAATCCCATCATATTCAACTCACACCCTTGCCCTCTGCCTATGTATACTCATAACTGCCCTAATAATGGCAGAATTGTTTGCTGTTACAAAAATCATCTCCCCATGTAGAGATGTACATGTATAGATTACCCTTATTGAATGCCTTTTGATTTCTCTTTCCTGCTTACTTTTTTATGATTTTCTTGAGACTTGTATTTTAGAGTAAAATTTTTCATTCAGTTCTGGTCTCTTCATCAGGAATATTTGAAAGTCCTCTATTTCATCGTATACCCATTTTTTTCTCCTGAAGGATTATGATCAATTTTGCAGGTAAGGGATTCTTGGATGGAATCCTAGCTCCTCTGCCCTCTGGAATTTCATATTACAGGCTATGTGATTCTTTAATATAGAAGCTGCTAAGTCTTGGGTTATCCCGACTGTGACTCCATGATATTTGAATTGTTTTCTTTTGGCTTCTTGCCATATTTTCCCCTTGACCTAGAAGTTTGGGAATTTGGCTATAATATTCCTGGGAGTTATCCTTCTAGGATCTCTTTCAGGAAATGGTGATTGGTGAATTCTTTCCATTTCTATTTTATCCTCTGATTCTAGAATATCAGGGTAATTTTCCTTGATAATTTCTTGAAAGATGATGTCTAAGCTGTCTTTTATATCATGACTTTCAGGTTGTTCAAAGATTCTTAAATTATCTCTCCTGGATTTGTTTTCTAGATCAGTTGTTTTTCCTAAGTGATATTTCACATTAAAATTTTTTTTCACTCTTTTGACTTTCTTTGCTTGTTTCTTGATGTCTCATAGAGTCACTTACCCAATTCTAATTTAAAAAAATTTTTTTTTCTTGATTATCTTGAGTAAGTTTTTGTATCTCCTTTTCCATTTGGCCAATTCTACTTCGTGAAGAGCTCTTTTCCTCAGTGAATTTTTGTACCTCTTTTCCCAAAGGGTTAATTCTGTCTTTCAAGAAGTTTTTTCTTTCCATTGCATTTTTGAATATTTCTTTCCATTTGGGCAATTCTACTTTGTAAGGAGTTCTCTTCTTTGGATTTTTGTGCCTCTTTTACAATTGGCCAATACTGCTTTTTAAAGTATTAATTTCTTCAGTTTTTTTGTGTGTCTTTTACCAAGCTGTTGACTTTTCTTCCATGATTTTCCTATATGGCTCTCATTTCTTTTCCAATGTTTCTTCTATATATCTTATTTGATTTTCAAAATCCTTTTGGAGCCCCTCCACTAGTTCTTCTTGAGGTTGAAAGTAATTAATATTTTTCTTGGAGGCTTTAGATGCAGCAGTATTGATTTTATTATTTTCTTCTGAGTTTGTTTACCCTGTCACTAAAATAACTTTCTACGTTGAGATTCTTTTTAGGTTGTTTGCTCATTTTCCTGCCTTTCCCTTTTTTTTTTTAGTTTAAAATACTGTTAAAATTGGGTTCTGTAACTGTGGTGAAAGGAGCACTGTTCCACGCTTCAGATTCTTTGTGCAGCTGCCTTCAGAGCTGACACCATGCATCTACCTGTTTTCAGTTCTTCCAATATGGTGTAATGTAAGGAAAGGTGTATTTACTACTCTTCTGGCTCTACATATGGGCAAAAGGACAAGAGCCTTGTACTCAGAGCCAGCAAAGGGACCCCTGTAATCTTCTACGCAATGGTCTGACACCCCATACCATCTGTGGCTAAGAGTTCTGAAAGCTTTGACTGCTGCTTCAGTTGCACCCAAGGCCTATTGCCTAGATAGGGCCTGCCCTGGCACCCATGGCTCCTCCTCCTCCCCAGGGCACTAGTGCCCTTGTGCCAGCTTTCTGAGTTGTTTTGGGCTGAGAAATTACTTCCCCTTTTTGGAGGTGAATCCAGAATTCATTTTGAGGCATTATAGCTTTTTAGAGGGTAATTTGGCAGAAATCAGGTAGGACCTTGTATATTCTCCAACATCTTGGCTTCCCCCCCTTAGAAATCATTTAGTCCAATCTTCTCCTTTTATAAATGAAAAACTGAGGCCTGAAGAAAGGACATAGGCAAAAGTAGCAGAGTCAGGATTTGAATCGAAGTCATATAAATTCCAAATCAGTTTTCTTTCTAGCACTCAATATTCATATACCACTCAATACAAATGTTAATGGGATTTGGGTGTCCCACATAGCACTAGTGTTGTCACTACAGACTGGGTGTGCACTTATAAATTGACTTTAATAAATGAATTTGAAGCAGTACATATTTAGAGAAACAAAATGGCTGAATCTCTCAAGGTCTTCAGAGAGATGCAAGGGCACTGCTTACCAGCTTTGCTGTGGGGTGGGGCCTGCTCTCCACAGCATTGGGGGTCTTCTGGCTGGGTGTGGTGGCATCAGAGGATAAGAAACGGATGGGCAGACAGTTAAAAGTTTCAACCTTCAATCAGGCATCACAAGAGAATTGCTTCACCTTTTTCTGGCTTGATTTTTATTTTTATACCCTCAATGGTTACACATACACATACTTTGATTCCATGGATTCTAACAGCAAAAGGGAAGGTTTTACAGAAGACAATTTTTTTTTGTCCCAGGCAGCATGGCTAGGGGTCAGGGCCCCATTAACCCATGAGGCTCAGATATACGGTTAAGCCAAGAGTGATTATTCGTTACTTTAATAAGATACACCATAAATCAAATTTCTAAGGAGACAATCAACACACAACATTGTTGTCAAGTTTATGTTAATCAACATAACCCAGATTTAAGTAATTTTCCAACATCAGGCTCTCATTTTCTAATGTTTCACTAAGATTTCCAAGACAGATTGCCTCGACTTCAGTTAGCAAAACAAATCAGTGAAGTATAACGCACCAGCCTCTCCCTGAACGGCAATTAATATACCTGTTGTCCCTGGCCTGTACATGGGGGTAGGGGAATCCAAGCACAGTTTTGTTAGGAGTTTTGTATCTGAGAAAGGGGTCCCATTTAAGTGGGTGCAAAGGAGTCCTTAGGTTTAATTTTGTAAGTATGGTCTTTTGGTAATATTCTGGGAGGATAAAGTGGGACATCTGTATTAATCCTGCAGACATTTTGCTCTCATTTTTCTTGGGGCTAGGGAGAGAATAATAATCATAGAAATTCCAATAATAAGGGATGTTAGTGAGAAAAGTCACACAGAGAGGGTCTGAGTGGATGTTTCCATCCTTCTTGGGGCTTGCTTTGCAATCCCCAGTTTCCATCTGTGACTGTGTCAAACAGTGTGGGCTTGATGGCTCCCAACACAGCTTGTCATAGACAGTATCTTGTTCAGGGATACATTGTACTAGATGTCCTTTTTGTTGTTCTTTAGTAGTTTCTGTCATGTCCAACTTTTCATGACCCCATTTGGAGTTTTTTGGCAAAGATACTAGAATGGTTTGTCATTTCCTTTTTCAGCTCATTTTACAGATGAGAAAACTGAGGCTAATAGGGTTAAGTGACTTGCCCAGGATCATATAGCTAATAAGTGTCTGAGATCAGATTTGAACTCATGAGGAGAATTCTTCCTGACTCCAGACCCAGAACTCTATCCCCTGAGTCATCTGTCCTTTCCAATACCTAATTTTAATGAGTCCTCAAAAAGTTTGTTTGCAAGAAAATGGCAGAACTGTTTTTCTTGACACTAAAACCAATATAATATGATGGAGTCGATAAAGTAGACATAAGGCATGAAATTTAAAAAACCAGAACAAATAAAAAATCCCCAGTTAAATATTAAATTGGAAAACCAAAAATATTAAAGACATTGATAAAATTGATTGTAAGAAAATCACCAAATTAATGAATAAAACTGAGTTGGATTAATAAAAAACCCCCAACAAAATAAACTATTGGTTAATATGATTAAAAAAGGGAGAAGAAAACCTAATCACTAGCATCAAAAAATGGAAAGAGGGAACTTCCCACCAATGAAGATGAAATTAAAGCAATTATTAGGAGTTATTTTGCCTGATTAATATGCCAAGAAAATTAACAATTTAAGTGAAATAGAAAAATACTTACAAAAATACAAATTGCTTACATGTAAGAAGAGGAAATAGAATATCTAAATAAATCTATTTTAGAAAAAAGAAATTGAACAGGTTATAAGTGAACTTCCTAAGGAAAAAGCATCAAGATCAGATGGATTTGCAAGTGAATTTTACCAAACATTTACAGATCGGCTAATTCCAATATTAGATAAATGATACTTTTGCGGTTAGTGTGATCAATTTGTGTTAATAGATTTCCTTATATTAAACCATCCCTGCATACCTGGTATAAATCTTGTTTGTCATAACAGATAATCTTTGTGATATGTTGTAGTCTCCTAGGATTTTTGCAACCATATTCGTTAATGAAATTGGTCTATAATTTTCTTTTTTTTTCATTTTCCAGATGAAGCAAATGGTTTAAATGACTTGCCCAGGGCCACACAGCTAGGAAGGATTTCAGGATAGACTTGAACTCAAGTCTTCCTGACTCCAGGTCTGGAACTCTATCCACTGCACCACTTGCTGTCTATCATTACTTTTAGCACACTCTGATTGGAAGGAGAGTGGAGAACTCTCAAAGCTTTCATTTAAAATAGGCTCCCAGTCTAGCTAGTTTTTCATTTCTCACCAGCTGTCCTGCTTTGACTCCAGCATGCCAACCATGCTCTTGTGCTGGATGCCTTCTTCTTCTCAATCATCCCTCCTCCACCTCCATCCCCTTTCTTTTTTTATTATTATTTTATTACTTTTATCCATGCCTTTTCTTTTTAATTATTATTTTTCTTCATCCCTTTTCTTTTAAAAATTATTTTATTTTCCTCTATCTCCTTTCTTTTATTTTTCTTTTATTATTTTTCTCCATCCCCTTTCTTTTTTATTATATTATTTTTCTTCATCCCTTTCCTTTTTAGAATTATTTTACTATTTTCTTCCATCCCTTTTAGTTTACTATTTTATTATTTTTCTTCATCCCTTTTCTTTTTTATTATTTTATTATTTTTCTCCATCCACTTTCTTTTTTAATTCTTTAAAAATTTTTCTCCATCCCTTCTTTTTTATTCTTTAAATTTTTTTATCCCCTCCTTTTTTCTTTTATTATTTTTCTCCATTCCCCTTTTTTAATTCTTTTAATTTTTTTCTCCATCTCCTTTTTTATTATTATTATTTTATTATTTTTCTCTATCCTCTTTCTGCTTCCTTTGGTGTGTTGTCTTTCCCCACTAGACTGTAAGCTGCTTGAGAACAAAGACTGTCTTTTTCTTATTTGTCCCTAGTGCCTAACATAGAAGGTGCTTTATAAGTGTTTATTGATTGACACTGAAAATGTAATCATCTTCTCTAGCAAGCTGGTTTGAGATGAGGATGCTATTGGACAAGGACCAAATCCCTTAGCCTTTATTTGACTCAGTTTCCTCACCAGTAAAATGGAGATAATAATAGTGCCTACATCCTGGGATTGTTGTTAAGATCAACTCAGGTGATAGCGCTTGGCATGTAATAAGTGGGATATAAATGTTAGCTATTATTAGTATTATGATGAGGATTGAATGAGATAATATTTGTAAAGTGCATTGTGAACCTGAAAACAGCATATAAATGGGAGTTATTTTTAAACCTAATAGGGTCATAGTTTCTCCTAAACCCATTAAGGCATTCTGGACTCTCTCTAATTCACTTTTTATTATTTTTTTTTAATCAAATGAATTAGAACTCAAAGTAAAGGTTATTCCAAGTTTATTATACTAGTTAAGAATGGTCTAAAGAATCCAATATTAAAATTGAAATATGGCAAAAAGGGACTGCATATTTGAATAATAATAATAATGAAAGTACTCTTTAATGCTATGACCTTTCGTATTAGCCATGAAAATAGGCTGCGCTCCACTTACCCCTGTGAACTCTGAATCTATTTGTTACAGGCAGATGTTTTTAGTTCTATTATTATGCACAGCATTGAGAGTGGGGAGATGACTCAGGGAGGTATAGGTAGTGCTGATGCAAATTTTGCCAACCAAATATAATATTTTCAGCAAGTTGATTTCTATTCAATTTTGGCTCTGGCTTACTGTCCCTTTCCAATGTCTTTCTGAGATGTTTGCACTGATGAAATAGCCTAATCTTATAGCTCTGTGTCATGGGTGGAAAAGGGAGAGGCCTTGATTTATGATTTCATTGGTCTGATAAATTCCCAATATGGATTCTTCCTTCACTTATTGTAGATAAACTTTATTCTGAGTGAGTTGACAGAGTCATTGACAGGTTAAACAACTTGCTCAAGGCCAGACAGTTTGTATGTCAGAGGCAAAACTAGAACCTAAGATTTTTTTGGACTTTAAAGTCTTTATCCACGACACCACATTGCTTCTCATAGAATTTCTTGTCATATTCCGTGTGTGTAATATGTTTCTTTTTTGTTTTATTAATGCTCTTTTCTTTTTATATATTGCATAGTTTATATTTTTACATCTTGCTTTTTAATTCCCATTGACCTCCCCACCCTCAATAGAGTCCTCCTTTGTAATAAGTAAAATCACACATTTTCCATGTCTGAAAACACATATCTCATTGCATGCCTCTGATCCACTACTTTTCTGCCAAGAGGTGGAAGGCATGTTTCAGAATCAGTCCTCTACATTTATAATTGAGCACTCTTAAAATGAATTCTCAGGTTTTCCAGTGCTGTTTTCCTTTGTGCTATTGTAGTCATTCATATACATTTTTTCCTGATTCTGCTTATTTCATTCTGTATCCGTTCACATGAGTTTCCCCCAGTTCCTCTAAATTTTCATATTTATTTTTTCTTGCAGCACAGTAATATTATGCTATAATTAAAATAGTTGTTTGACATAAACTGTAATAATTAAAATGGTTGAGGTTGTAAACTGTAGTGAGTAAAATAGTGGAAGATATAAATTGTAGTAGATATAAGAGTGGGTGAGTAAATTGTGACCGCAGGAAATATGCTTCACTACAGTGTCTTGGTTTTAAATCAAATATAAGGTGGTCACCAGGGAAATATTCCCAATTATGAATAGACCCAAGTCAACTGGGTTTTATAGAGAATTTAATTTATAATACAATGAGGAATTAAAGAAAAGAGAGAAAGAGAGAAAAAGGAAATAAGTATGAAGGGCCTTAAGCCAACATGGCCTAGACCTGAGCCTTAAGAGAGAGAGAGAGAGATCAGTCAGTCAGTCTTTTATCACTCACCACAAGGTCTGTCTAAGCAAGGATTCTAGTGACAGAGTCTCCTCAGAGAGAGTTCCAGCCAGAGTCCTCCTCAAAGAGCCTTCCAGCCAGAGACTGTTTCAAAGGGCCTCTCTCATGAGCCTCCAGAGGGACAGAGTCCCCTCAGAGGAGCTCCAGCGAGACTTCTTTAGAGATTGTCCTCCAAGAGCTTCCCTTTTCCAGAGATCTTCAAAAGATTCTCCAAAAGGGTTTTTTCTCAAGCGATCCTCATAAGAGATTTTCCTCAAAAGGATTCTACTCAAGCGAACCTCATAAGAGATTCTGCTTTTTCTTATATAGGGGTTTTCTCCTATGTTACCTCCCCTAAGTTATTCCACCTACCAATCACAGTAGATGTTTTCTAAAGGACAACCCATTCTGAATTTACTGCTGGGTCGACTAATCCCTTTAGTAAGCTTGAATCAGAAAAAAACACTGCTTGGTCAACTAATACTTTTAGTAAGTTTGAACCAGAAAAACTTCTGAATAAGTTTTCACCTCTTTGCTCCTGGCAAGTTTACAAGTTGCCTGACCTTTAATAGGTACTTAGTATCCCTTTGTATTAATTCTAAAAATAGGCATGGCTTAAAGAACTTTTTGCCTCATTATAAGTATGGGTTAAAGTACTTTCATTGTTTAGCAAGGAGTTCTCTCCCCCAAAGCAGTCCCAAGTATGGGTGGAGCAGAGGTCCTCCCATTTCTGATCCAAGTAGAGTTCTCACTGTCAAAATGGGGAATGTTCCCAGTAGGGAATTGTTCTAATTGAGAATTCCCCGATGGGGAAATTTTTAACATTCACAAGTCTGAGAAATTTCAAGATTTACAATTACATTATATTGATACACCATGATTTGTTCAATCATTGACCAATTTTTGAGCACGCATTTTGTTTCTGATTCCTTGATGCCTATAAAAAAATTACTATTCAATCCAGTGCCACGGAGCAGGGACTATCTCTGCAGAGGAGCAAAATGATAATATCCCATTAGAATTCTAGCCAGGACAATATGATAATTCATGGCAACTACACGGGTTGTTTGGGATTCTTCAGAGGCAGGTATTGTGACTCTGTATGAGTGCAGCTGCAAGTCTTATTTCTATTACTTTAAAAATTAGGATGTTATATCTTTAAAAAAAAAAAAGGTCTTCCAAATTTTTCATAGATAGGACCTTTCCCTTTGTCTGTCTTTGACCTCCTCGGTGTATATGTCTAGTAGTGGAATTGCTGGGCCAAAGGGTACATCCAGTTTAATAACAGTAATATGCATGTTCCATTTACTCTGTTTTCCACAGTGCATCATTCAGTCTTTCAAACGAGTAGACACTCCACAAGGGAGACTATAAGGTGATCTTGGGCTTGTTTTCTTGGAACAAGAGCATTTGGAGACCCCGTCAATCGATAATTTGTCACTGGCTCAGGATCTCCTTTCAGGATGCTGGCAAACACTTCAGCTGTGCCCAGAGAGGGAATATCAAGCTAGGTCATATTCTGGAGACTGCACAGCTCTTTCAATGATTCCAAACTATTTTGCTATTCTACAAATTCAACTCTTTAACAGCAGTATTTTTCCAATGATGTTATAAAGTTGCAAATCATGAAAGAATTAAGATTACAGATAACTTAAAGAGTATAAAAATGTGTGTGTGTTCATATGTAGGGGAAGATATGTGGCAGAGTAGATAGAGTGCCAGGCTTACAAACTGGAAGATTCTTCTTCCTGAGTTCAAATCTGGCCTCAGATACTTGCTGGTTGTATAACCCCGCACAAGTCACTTAACTCTGTTTGCCCAAGTTTTTTCCTCTATAAAATGAGCTGGAGAAGGAAATGGCAAACTACTCTAATATCTTTACCAAGAAAACCCCAAATAGGAACAACGAACCACTTGTGTGACCTTGGACAAACCATTTTAACTTTGTTTACCTCAGTTTCCTCCTCTGTAAAATGAGCTGGAGAAGGAAATGGCAAACCACTCCAGTATCTTTGCCAAGAAAACCCCAAATAGGAACAATGAACCACTTGAGTGACCCCAGACAAGCCATTTTAACCTTGTTTGCCTCAGTTTCCTCATCTGTAAAATGAGCCAGAGTAAAAACTGGAAATTATTCCATTATTTTTGTCAAGAAAATCCCAAATGGCATAAAAAAATTAGACAACTAAAAAAACAGACAGCAATATATATGTATACATATGTGTGTAGTAGTTAATACATAGATACCATATTATATATGATATGCTACATGTATGTGTATATGTGTGTTTCTATAGCTAGATAATAAGAGAAAGCAAGCTGCTGCATATTCCCAAGATGACTTATGTACAGGGAACATGATTGAGAACATGCACGACAGGTAAATGAGGTAGGGGTGGTCGTGCAGCAAGAATGAAAGGCAAAACATTTTAGGACGATAGATTTTGACCTAGAAAGAGCTTTGGACGTCAGCAAGTTCAATTCTGTGACTCTACACTTGAGGGAAGAGAGGCTCAAAGAGGACAAGGGATGGGGTTCCCCAGGAGCAGAGTCCGGAGTTGCCCACCACAGTCAGCTCCCAGAATCCTTTGCTACACCCCTTGTCGCTTCCGGGGCAAACTGTTCTGCGTATCAGTAAGCCGAGTGTCGTCTATAACAAGAGGAAAGCTCGGCAGGGCAAGTAGATCTCCTACGGAAGATTATGAAGAAATGAGGTCAGGACTTGAACGTGATGAGAACTATTTTAAAGGAGACTAGAAACTAAACCCCAGACCAAAACCAAACAAACAAACGAATAAGAAGTATTGGAGATCTGGTGGTGGAAGGGATGGCAGACTCCAGTCCAGTCCCACCGTCCTCATTTTACAGCTGGGGTCCATATATGTATGCATGTCTGTGTGCATATACACCTAGGCGCAGATTTACATATATAAATATAGATATGGTTGTTATAAATATATATTTGTTGTTTTCAGAGACGACCTCAACATGGATCCCATCCTTTGGGAACCTGCCTTGTCATCAGAGCAGAAGATTCCGCGCCAGCCTATTCGCATCATCATAAAAAGGATGGTAGGAAGAGCAGGGACAGACACTCAACTCACTCTCATTAGAGAATCCCATAGAATCATTAGTCTGGAAGCTGTTTTTGTTTTTTTGCTTAGATGTTGCTCATCACCTGGCTGGAAGCAGCTTAACAGATGACAGGAAGTTAATTAGTACTCCCTCTGCATCATAACAAATTTCCTCAGGGTCAGAACAAAGTTTTATTAACAAAATAGTAGTGTGGTGAAATAGCTTGCCCAATTATTTTGAGGAAATGGAGGGAATTGTTTTTTGCTTGCATTGGCATTCCCGGTGCTTAGCATTGTGCCGGGGAAATAGTAAAAGCTCAAAAATTACATTATTCATCCATGCGAGGGAGTGACTGTTGTTGGGGTTCGGTCTAGTCCATCAACATCATCTAGTCCTGCCTTTTCTGTTTACGGTTAAGGAATGCCTTATTAATGCCAGGTAGGAGGCAAGGCAAGGATTCCAATGCAGGTCTTCTCACTTTGGAGTCAGAATTTCTTTTCTCTCTTCTTTCTACCACCGGAAGTTGCCTCTTACTAGTCATGTAGATGGAGCAAAGAGGAAGGTAGGCTCTTCCAAACCGCTCAAGAAGGGCCAGACTTAGAGCAGCATAAGAAAAATCCTTGCATGACAGCAGATTCCAGCAGGCGATATTAGAGACTGCAAAGGCAGATCCTGAAACACTGAAAGTCTAGCGCTAGCCTTCCAAGTCCATCGCCACTGAACTCGGGAAGTGAGTTAAAATGAAAGTCCAAAGTAATTGCAGCTAAGAGGGGAGAACGGAAGTGCAAACATCTTCTCTTTACCCATTCGAGCCCCAGTGAGGATGAAACACAAGGACTTCTCTACATTGGATCTTGATCATCTTTTTTTCTGAACCTATTCCTGAATCTTGCCCATCAATCCCAAATGACTGTTATATGTTATAGCAAATATTCATTAAATATCCAAGAAGTTGAGGTGCTGTCAACAGGGAGCACAGGAAGATGTGGAGTGAGGGAAACTATGGCTTTCTCCTCAGAAAGCACTTGGTAAGCAAAGACAGAAGCAAGTAAGGGAAATTGAGGTTTTGAGAGATTGAGTGGCTTGCCCTGTGGCCAGATAGTTAGTAAATGTCTGAACTAGAAACCTGAAGGGGGCACTGGTAAGCCAAGAGCTGGACAGACTGGTTAAAAATATGGGGAGGCACTTCGTGGAACCACAAATACCAAAGATATAAATATTAGTTTTCCTTAACCAATAATTTAGTTGGTATAATTTTAATCTTAATTCAACACCATCTGTGTAATTAAAAAAACTATTTATAGTTATAACTATTTGTTATGGTAATTTTATGTTTTACTTCTAAGACTATAAAATAGTTATGATTATAAGGAAACACCCTGGACCTGTAGCCAGAAAACCTGGGTTCAAATCCTAATTCTGACATTTACTAGTAGAAAGAATATGGGCCAACCATATCATTTTCTGAGCCTCAGTTTCCTTATCTGCACAACAAGTATAATAATATCTATCACTTCTTTGAGAACCTAAAAGTGATCTATAAATGTGAATTATTATCAGCATGAGAATTTTTCCCCTTTCTCAAGGTTTAATGATCTAGTTTCTTTTTTTTTTTAATCCTCACCTTCCATCTTAGAATCAGTACTGTGTATTGGTTCAAAGGCAGAAGAGTAAGGGCTAGGAAGTGGGAATTAAATGAGTTGTCCAGGGAAGTCAGATTTGAACCTAGGACCTCCCATCTCTAATACTGACTTTCAATCCATGCACCTCTCTTCCCCCACTGATCAAGTTTCAATTAGACTTCCTCTTGAGTTCAAACCTGACTTGTTTATATTGAAAAAAAAAATTGTTACCATTTTACTCCTAGACAGACCAACTTATAAGAGTTCTATAGGATCAGAGATTTAGAACTCTCTATTGAACCTCATTTTACAGATGAAGAAAAAGTGACTTACCTAAGATCACACTAACACCTTTGTACTCTGACTCCAAATTCAGTGTTCTTTCTACTCTATTTAGCTGCCTTCCCAAATAACAACACATAAAGCTGTCATCCCCCATCCTTGAATTCCCAACAAGCATCTGAAATGAATGATAGCAAAGCTTTAAGAAAAATGAAACCCATGGCAAACTACCAACCCCGCCATGCTTGCCCTATGGCTTCATGAACTGTGCATGTACCACCGTGGACTATCAGAAGGGGAAATGGCTGGATGAGGAAAAGCTGCAGAGCTTGTTTATGAAGCAAGTATAAAAACACAGCCACCTTCACCTGCATCCTCCTATCTTCTGGCTCCATGTTGTCTTGCCCTTGTAAAGTGATTGTCTTTTCAGGGCGCATTGCAGAGGTAACAACCTAATTAAATCATTTGCTGGTTAGCAAAGAATACAGAGCATCTCCTTCTGCTGTGACCCAGTGGGTAAAGTGCTGGAGTAAGGGTCAGGGACACCTGAATTTGATTCCCTCTGACACCTCTTAGATATGGGTATTAGTCACTGCCATAGGCAAATCACTTAATCTCTCTGGACCTCAATTCCTTCATCTAGAAAATAAGGATAATAATGTCTTGGGGCTCTAGCTTCTGGAGTTGTCTTGAGGATCAAATGAGACAATTTGGGATTTGAAGTCAAGAAGACATGGGTTTAACTTCTGACACTTACTAGTGTTACTATATGACCATGAGCAAATCACTCAGCCTGTTTCCTCATCTGTAAAATGAGGAGGCTAAAAGCCTCTTCTAACTCTAAATCTATAAGGCTATTAATGTTTTTAAAAAAAAAAAGACATGTCATTTATTACCAAATCTCAGAAATCAAGATGGCAGTGAATTTCTTATCCTCAGGGATATTGCGTAGCACATAGTAGGTTCTTAATAAAAGTTTATTTACCAACTGACACTTCATTAGTTTTTTTTTAAACCCTTACCAAGGCAGAAGAGCAGTAAGAGCCAGGCATTTAGGGTTAAGTGATTTGCCCAGTGTCACAAAGCTAGGAAATACACCACTCATTTTTGCCAGATATTCTAGTATATTAAATACTGGTTTTCATTTTTTTTGTTGGCACCTAGAAAATATTTGGCACTGTAAAAGTTGACTTCTTGGGACCCCTAGAAAGTCCCACTTAAATGATTTTGTCAAGACTAGATCCATAATTGTTTTCAGATTTGTTGTTCAGTCATTTTAGACTTACTTGACTCTTTTTTTTTTACCACATTTGAGATCTTCTTGGGGGAAAAAATTGGAGTGGTTTGCCATTTCCTTCTCCAGCTCATTTTATAGATGAAACTGAGGCAAACTGGGTTAAGTGACTTACCAGGGTCACATAGCTACTAAGTGTCTGAGGTTGGATTTGGACTTATGAAGATGAGTTTTCTTGATACCAAGCCCAGTGCTCTTATCTGCTGTACCGCCTGAGCCTTTTTTTTAAAATTAGGTTTACTTAATTAATTTGAATATTTTTCCATGGTTACATGATTCATGTTCTTTCCCTTCCCTTCTCCTTTCCCCCTCCCATAATCAATGAGCAATTCCATTGGGTTTTACATGTGTCATTGATCAAGACCTATTCTCAGGCTAATCAATAAAGGGGTCAGCCTGTGAATAGCCTTTGCACTAACATATTTTTTGCCTAGGTAGGATGGAAATAACCAGAGAGGAGGATAGTAATGTGTCTAAGGTCATAGAGTTAGCACTAGAGTCAAGATACTAAATTATGTTGAGTATCTACATCCCCAGTCATATCCCCATTGAACCATGTGAGGAAGCAGCTGTTTTTCTTCTGTGTTTCTGCTCCCACAGTTCTTTCTCTGAATGTGGATAGTGTTCTTTCTCATAAGTCCCTCAGAATTGTCCTGGGTCATTGCATTGCTGCTAATAGAGAGGTCCATTACATTCGATTGTGCCACAGTGTATTCATCTGTGTACAATGTTCTCCTGGTTCTGCTCCTGTCACTCTGCATCACTTCCTGGAGGTCGTTCCAGTTCACATGGAATTCCTCCAGTTCATTATTCCTTTTAGCACCACCTGAGCTTCTGATTCTTTTTTCTTCAAATATAAAGATCTTATTTGAATTTCTTTTAAAGATCAGAAGTCACAGAAGCTCACACATTAAGGTAATGCTTGAGGATAAACTTCAGCAAGTATTTTATGAGGCACTCACTCAATAATGGGCTTAGGAGATGTAAGACATGATGCCAGGTGCTAGGGATACAAATACAAATAATAAAAAAAAAACCCTTGTCCTCAAGGAACTTACTGCACCAAGCTTTGCTATCAGATTCCAAGACAGAGCAATGAGACATAGAGGGAGGAAACTCTCTCTATCAATGCAAGTTGGCACCTTCTCTGAATCTGTAACCTTAGAAAACTGCCTGGAGTTCTCAGAGGTTCAGTAACTTGCCCAGAGCCCCCCAGCCAGTTATGTGTGACTGGTAAGACTTGAACCTGGGTCTTCTTAACCCTGAGATTGGCACTCTATCTCCCATGCCATACTTGAGAAGTATCTCATACTAGAAATATTTTTACATCTTTTGGTATTCCCCACTCTCACTCCCCAACATTGGTTCTCATGTTCAGCAAGTTAATATTTTAGCCACAACCAGTAGTGTTTTTGTAATAATAAGCTGCCTTCCCAGGACCCATATTCTTTGTGGCCAAATAGTGACTGCATTATTTCCATAGAGAGGGGGAAAAAACAAACAAACAAGAATTGATCAAATAAAATAAAAAATAACAGCAACTAAGTGATTCTCTCATATTAACTTGGTTCAAAATAATTGACCATACTATCCCCCAAATGCTACTATTAATCAAAGTGAAACTAAATATGACAGCTCAAACCAGTAACCCCAGCTACCAGGGAAGCTGAGGCTCTGGCGGGTCTGCCCGTAGGAGACTTGAACTGTTATTAATTAATGGGTTAATTTTGGCATCAGTAGTGGTGGAGTGAGGGACCACCAGGCTGCCTAAGGAGGGGCAAACCAGCCCAGGTAGAAAATGAAGAAGGTCAAAGCTCCCAGGCTAATCAATAAAGGGGTCAGCCTGTGAGTAGCCCTTGCTACTTGCGTATTTCTTGCCTGGGTAGGATGGAAAGAACCAGAGAAGAGGATAGTGACATGTCCAAGGCCGTAGAGTTAGTAAATGGCCGAGACAAAATTCAAATCCAGGTTTTTTGGCTCTAAGACCATGCTTAGGGCAGAGATCATATCTTCTTTATAGTCTGCATTTCTTTCTTTTTTTTTTTAACCCATAGTTTAGGTCTTAGTAATAATTCTGACACAAAAGAGCAAAGTTAAGGCAAACAGGGTTAAGTGACTTGCCCAGGATCTCACAGCTAGGAAATATCTGAGGTCAGATTTGAGCCCTGTTCCTCCCTATTCCAGGCTTGGTACTCTGTCCATTATGCGACCTAGTTGCCCCCTTTCTACATTCCTTTTTAACACCACGTATAGCATCCATCACTTACCTAGTAAGAGCATAATAAATGTTAATTAAAATAAAGAGGAAAAAAGTAGATATTTTCATAACAATTATGTAATAATTTTGACCAAATAAAATAAAAACCAAATAAAAACCTTAGTGGATTATAAGTGAATTATTACTAGAACAAACTTATTTTATAAACTAGATGTTTCCTTAAGCAGAACTTTAATTTTGTTTAAACCAGAAAAGAATTCAGTGTCTTATTTTTATTGATGTTCAGGAGTTGGGAGAAGACTTCCTTTATAGGAATGGTTGGGAAGTGGCTGTTAATTTTGAAAATGCATGGGTGGCAGAATATATTTATTTGTTTTTGCTTTAAATAGGCCAGTTGCTTAAGTTTTTAAATATATAGGTTTTTAGTTTTATTTTAATGTTTTGGTTCAGGTTTAACCCTAAATTAGGGTTAGCTAAGAAAAGTCCCCACCAGCAAGTGACATTAAGAAATGTCTTCATTGAGTAAATAGACCATAAATAGAGGGACCCAGAGGTAAAAAGCTTTCTGAACTTAGAAACCAATACTTATTTATCTTTGAGTAGATTCACTTTATTAACAGCTAGAATTAAGACTGCTGAACACTTTCCTTAAAATCTTCAAGTTGTGGTCCTCACCACCCCAGCCTTCCTAACTTTACTCTATCATTGATATAATCAAGGTGTCTGATGACCTTGGTTAAAAGTAATCACTCATTCTACTCATCTTTTCTCCCTTCTTTCATGATTCCTCTCTCCCTTTCAAAATAATTCCAAGATTATCATAGACCCCTAGTTCATTTTTATTTTCTATCTTGTTACTTAACAAGTCCTTTTCCACATACATTTACCTGTCTTTTCTCCATCTCCTTTCTGAAGAAAGTCATTCTATTTAAGTCCTGTCCCCCATCCAGATCAATACCATCGAGTTAGAGTGGCCTATGTTGTCTGATTATTGAACATTCAGCTTATAACCATAAAGTTGGCCATCGAGAATGAATATTTTTAGCCACGGGGCTCATGAAAACATTTTTTTTAAGCTTGAAGGAGTTGCAATCTAAAATGGCAGAGGGGACAAATTATATTTTTGAAATATTTGTAATAGAAGGATCTTGAGAGGGGGAACAGGGGGAATGGAAGGAGAGAGGGAAATGGGGAAGAGAGGGAGAGAAAAGGTGGTTCTTCCCCTCTATTTTTCTGGGAGAGAGGTAGCCAAGTCCCCCTGATGGAGGGAATATGTCTCCTCAGAGAATAGTTCTGGGAGATGGAGGACACCCATGTCATTTCCCTTCAGAAACCTGGGGTCACCCCACTATCAAGGAGAGATGATGTTCCTTGGGTTAGGCAATTTGGATCCCTGGGATCCTGAGCTAACCTTCCCCTTTTGGGGAGAGATGTGATTCTCCCCAAATCTTCTGTCCCCTTTCCTAGCGTCAGAAACCAACCAGACCTAATTCTAAAGTAGTAAGCGATTTATTTGGGTTCACACAAGGTAGGAGTGTCAGGCAAGGAAAGTGGGGAGTAGGAAACCCTAACACTGAACCCCTCTGGCAGACTGCCCCCCCCAAGTTCTCAGGGTTCAGGACTGGGTGCCCAAACCCTCCTCTGGCCAGCTGCTGGTTGATCTCTATTCCTCAGCTAACTAGCTTTTAATTCAGGAGTCTAGGAACAGGTGAGGGAGAGAGAGAAATCTTAGGGAGAGATCTGGATGGCTCTGGCCAGTGTGAGTCCCAATACAAAACCCCCTTGAGAATTCCAGTAGCTGTTCTTGAAGAGTCTTAGTGGAGGTGTTTTGGGGTCCCAGGAGGAATAACAGGTCCCAAAAGGGTGGGCTCTTTCTCAGCTTCCAGGAAAACCTCCTTTTCTCCTCCACCTCCCAGGCTGAAAGACTGTTGACAGTTGGAGCTTCTGTCTCTCTGCCCCTCCTCCGCTGCTCTTCAGCTGATCTCCTTCAGTTTGGCTTCTCATTGCAACCCCCTGCATCTCTCTTTCTTACCTTACCTATTGAAATATGCATGTATAAGTATAGGAAGAATTTGAAACTCTAATGATCAACAATTACATAGTATTTTAAAATTTGCAAAAGGCCTTATAAAAATATTAGCTCATTAATGCTTCACAAGAGTCCTTGGAAGTAGATGCTATAAGTATTGAAATATATGTATATAAGTCTTATTGTGACAATATGTGGGGCTACTATCAAATCTGAGGCTACTATATCAATTCTCATTCATCTATAAATTTAGGTCTCCAGAGACTAGCTTATCATTTTTGTCATTGCAGGTTGATGGGGAAGGTCTAGAGAATTCATCTCCATCAGCCTGCTCCCCATCCAGTGATTATCACTTACTATCATTTAACCAGCCAGACCTGGCTAGCTATTAGGGAGTATTTACTAAGGAGGCACAGGAAAAAGAAGTCAGCACAAAACATCTCCCAAGTCCCCAAATGAACACATACCAAGTCAGGGAAAGTGGGCTTAAGCTTAGAGCATCTGATGTGGCAAAGAAGGTAATTCACGGTTCCTGATAGCTGGAAGTCCATTTCTCCCCTTCGTGGGGCCATCACAAGCTTCTCATTGGACACTGGGTAATGCTGGCCTTTCTGCCTGGCTTCTCATTGAATTCTGAAACTGCCTTGGCATCTGCAATAGAAAATGGCACCAGTCAGAGCTCTTCTGATGATACTGCTAGGGTGCCACTGAGTTCAAGTTCTCCAATCCTTTGAAGGTTATCCTATATTCATTCCATTTAAATTTTTTTAAGACTTCCATTCCTTCCAAATTGATCATGAACTTTTATGCCTAGTTGAATAGATTCGGTTGATTGATTCAATAAAGATATTCCCACTTCACTGGGGTAGTTCCTTTAGTGAGGTGAGACCCAGGATTTGATTCACCCAATCCTACCCATAGCTATGTAAAGTATTTTTTAGATTTTAAGCACTATAGAAATGTTTCTGTTAGTATAAGGAAAGTGAGGCACAGAGAGGTAACGTGGCTTGTTGAGGTAATGCACACACTAGAACCCAGACCTTCCCGAATGAGGCTAGTACTGTGCTTGTCCTTTGATAATAAATTTACAGTCCTGTGCCAAGGTTTCCCAGCTTGGTAAGACCTAGAAGATCTTTCTGCTAGGAGAGTGTTCCAGGATCCAGGGTCACTCACCTGCCATGACAAAGCACTGGATTAGGGCTTTGGTGGAGTTTTATGATATGTTAATTCTTTTAATGTTAATTTAAAAGTTGTTGTTCAATTGCTTTTGGTCTGTGATCCTGTTGGGGGTTTTCTTGTGTGAAGATTAAATTCAATCTCTCCTCTGATTGTGAAAATGAAATTAACTCCCCTGCCCATTTTTAGATTTAATCGCCAGAAGTGGAAACACCCCATTCACACTTGAGTGGGGGGAGGTCTATGACCCACATGTGTGAGAGTGGTTGACGAATCAGAATCTACTGACTGCTCCTGGAAAGTCCTAAACAAAGCTTTAGATGATGATTTGTCCACATAAAAAATGGAGGAAGGCACAGGAAGTGACCCAAAAGAAAGTGTCTTTAAAAGGGAGTTATAACTTCCTGTGGAGGAGAATCGTTTGAGATTTGTGGGGGATTCATCTGAGATCTTCAGAGAGACAGCAACTTCTTCTAGAGTTCTGAGTTGGAGTTGGAGACTGGTGAAGAATCTTCTGACTGGACCTGAGACCCTGTGCATGGTGAGACTGTCGAATCTCTCCCCTTTGGACTAACATGTGGTGAGTGAGAAGAGCTGACTCCTTTCCTGGATTTTCTGAAGAGACTAGCCTCAGGAGAGACCTATCCTCTTGAGAGAGGCTCCCTGCATCCCCAAGTCCTTGGCTATAAGGGCTGAGGCCCCTCTGGCTAAGGACTAACTAGCCCTTCCTGTTTTTGAGCCAGAGATTAGAGTAAATTACTTAGTACTTAGGCTAGATATCTTACCCTGTCCTCTCTCTGATTTTCTTACTTCACTCTTTCTATATTTTGTAAATAAATCTCTGGAATAAATTAAATTCCTGGTGACTCTATTCTTAAATAACCCAGACCAACCTTTTTATAAAATAACAAAAAACATTTTCCCCTTATACTTGGCAAATACACCAAGTACTTTGTCATTTCCTTAGAAACTAAAATAAATAGGTTTGAGTGACTTGCCCAAGGCCACACAGCTAGAAAAAGTCTGAGGCCAGATTTGAACTCAGGAAGTTGGATCTTCCTGATCCTGTACCACCTAGCCAACTTAAAAATAGTTTCATTTGAAAACTTAAAATGTATCATGTCTTCAATGAAGATTATCTCCTTTATGTTTCTAAACACAAACTGGCTATAATTATGAAAGTATTGATGTTTGGAAAAGATGTCTTGATTAGAAAGAAACTAAAATGATTAAAATCTTCCAAAGTGAACTTTGTGTAATTACAAAGACCAAATCGGAAGGTAAGGGACCATGGATATAATTATATCATTTATAAGACTCAATTAATGTGTTGGTTAGTTTTGCTAAGCTAAGGGATGACTTGCTAAATAGAAGAGGGGAAGAGATATGAAATGAAGGTGATATAAAAACAAAACATATCCACAAAAAAGTAAAAAAAAAATAGAAATTATATCCTGAGCATAATCATGTTGACTATATATTAAGACATCTATTTAGTAAATTTGATGTAACTAGAAGTAGATACAATTAAAATCAGGTAAGATGACCTCATACTTTTTGAGAGATTAAATGATTTATTTAAGGTTTCAAAGACAATCCATTTCCTATACCCAGGGGCCTCAGCAGAGCATTACAAAGTCAGGCAATGACTCAGATGCACAGTTAAAATAATTTCCTGCTCTAAGTGTGAGACAGCATCAGTGTGGGTCTTGCATCAGTTTTCCTCTCTGTTGAAACATAAAAGTAACCATCAATAACATTTCTGGGAACTTGCAAAGCACCTTTCTCCAGTTACTCTTCTAGCTTTTCTGCATATATTCACTAATTGGACACCACTCACCAACATCAAAGGTCAGCTGTGAAAGCTGAAAGGATCAAGTTCAACTACTAAAAGGTCAACCGTCAAGACTTCTAGGAAAGAATCAGTATGTTACAGCCACCAGATAAGAGTCTATATGTCAAAATTCAGAGTGATGAGGTTAAAAAAAAAAAGCAAGCTAGGGAATAAAAGACCATGGGTCAAAGATGACAAAGGGTTCAGTGTTAGACATTGGGGCCCAGAGAATAAAATCTTAAATGGCTATAAATGAGAGGTCAAAGGCCCCAATTCACCAACACAGCTAGACCAAGTGACTTTTCCATGGTGGGGTGTCACTATGACATGTCCTCAGGAATCACAAGAGTAGTTCATACATTTCGAATCTGGCAAATACTGGAATTAAAATTGGTAGGTAGTTTGTAGCAAGTTTAAGTCAAGAAGCATATATGAAGGGGGCAGCTGGGTGGCTCAGTGGATGGAGAGCCAGGCCTAGAGACAGGAGGTCCTGGGTTCAAATTTGGCCTCAGATGTTTCCTAGCTGTGTCACTTAACCCCCATTGCTTAGGTTTATCACTCTTCTGCCTTGGAACCAATTGATTCTAAGATGAAGGTTAAGGTTTAAAAGAAAAAAAAAACGAAGCAAATATTAAGTACCTTCTATGTGCCAGGCAGTGTGCTAAGTAAGCACTGGGAATACAAAGAAAGGCAAAAATAGTCCCTGCCTTCAAGGAGTTTCCATTCTAGTGGGGGTGGGGGAGAAAATAATAATAGAATTTATGTAGCTCTTTAAAGTTTACAAAGCACTTAATAAATATTAACTCATTTTATCTCTACTCTGCAAGGTACAATTATTATCTTTATTTTACAGATGAAGAAACTTGAAGCAAATGGAGGTCAAATAATTTGTTCACAGTACATAGCTGATAAGTTTATGAGGCAGGATTTGAACTAAGATTCTCCTGACTCCAGTTTCAGCCTTCTATCCACAGTGTAGGTAGTTTTGTACAAGATTTATGCATAGTATAGAGAAGGTAATATGGGAGAGAAAGGTATCAGCATCTAGAAAATTGGGAGAAGTCTCCTACAAAAGGTAGGATTTGAACTGAATTTGAGGAAAGCAGGAATTCTAAGAGACAGAAGGGAGGTATCAGAGCTTTCCAGGGATGAGCCAAGTGCGTGGAGAAAGCAGGGGGAATGTTGTGTTCTTGGCCAGGTCCCAATATTTCTAAAACCTGTTTATTTCAAGGTTGTCAGAACCCCTTGGGTCACCATGGAAAATCTGATCCAGCCCTGAACAAGCCCCAGATAGTTAGAGAAACACATAGGATGAGTTACCTTCAAAGTGAACCCGTTCCATTTTTGAATAGCCCTGCTAGAACGTTTTCCTTCAAATCCCAATAATAACTGTTAGTAGGCCCAGGGGCCCAAGACACTTACACCATCTTCCTCTCCCCTAAGAGAACCTTTTTCGCTCAAGACTCATGAACATGGATCTGGGGATGTTGACCTTTAAAGAGAGGGATCAGATTCTCTTGTTTCATTGCACCCTCATACTGGAGCCTTGGAGGAAATTAAAGAATTGGTTTTATTTCATGTCTAGGGACTCCCCCAAGGGAAGTTTAGTTAACATACATTGTAAATCAAAGGACAATTATTTATTTCTTTTACACAAAAGACATAACAAAAAATAAAAACCAAAACCAAAAAAAAAATGAACAAAGACAAAATGGGATCTTGCTCTTGCTGTTGAGTCATTTCAGTCATAGCTGACTTTTTGTGACCTTATTTGTGGTTTTCTTGGCCGAACTACTGAAGTGGTTTCCATTTCCTTCTTCAATTCCTCTTACAGGTGAGGGAACTGAGGCAAAAGGATTAAGTGATTACTGAAGGTCCCATAGTTAATAAGCATCTGAGGCCAAATTTAAACTCAGGAAGATGAATCTTCCAGTAATTTATAACTAATACTTTTCCTGGAGATTAAAACAAATATTTAATTATGAAGCAGTTTGCAAGACTGCTGAATTGTTGTTTTATATCTTGCCCTAGCTCAGTACTGCCCAAATAATTCCTTCTAGAGCAAGGAATATATAGCAAGCCAGGTCAGGGGGTGAGTTTGTGACCTTTCCTCTTTCCTCTTCTCCTCTAGAGAAGGCTTCTTGTACCAAGAACCCAGGATCTCTAGACATCCCAAACTCAAAAAATGGCCTCTCAGGTTAGAATGATTATTTGGTAAGTTACCTCTAGTTGGGAGAAGCAGAAGAGGCAGCTAGAGCTCTAAGGTCTTGCTTCAGGTTCTCCCACGCAGGACATGTGCCTTAGCTGCCATGTGTTCATAACATGGCAGAATGGGATGGGGTGGGGGGTGGGGAGAAAGGCAGCCCCTTCTTCCACCCCCAGGGAGGATTCTTTGCAATGTGTCCTGAAAAGTAGCCACCCAAATTTCTTAATTCTATCATGCCAACCAACAACCCATCCAGTTTGAAGCCAAATGTGGACCCAGAAGTTGCCAGAAGAGCTCGGCCCGTCTGCGTTTGCTTCATGGAAGACGTCCCCTGCTACCCTTAAATCAGGCCTAAATCTGCTTTTTCAGTATCGTCCATCTACTTGGCCAAGCAGAGCAAATCTAATCCCGTACTCACCTTTAAGTACTTACAGGCAGTTGTCATATTCTCTCTATCGTCTCTTCTCCTGGCTAGACACAATCAGTCCCTTCAAATTATCCTTGTATGGCAATGGTGGTGAAGCCCTTTGTTATCCTGGACACCCTTCTCGGGATGCTGTCCTGATTTTCAGTTTCTTCCAAAAATAATACCTAGAACTGAACAGTATTTCTAAAACGTGGCACAGTTAGGGTGGAATTCAGCAGAATGATCACTTCCCTTGTTCCAAACACTGTCTTTCTGAAGGCAGCTTAAGATCACGTTGCCCTTTTTGGCTGCCCCAACACACAACTGTCTCATATGGAACTTGTAGTACACTAAAACCCAAAGCTTCTACCGCCTCCCCCCAACCAAAAAAACCCAACAAAGACCCCAAACCTGTTCTCCAACCCTACTTGGAGAGGAGAATCTTGGAGATTTTCAACCAGATTGGAATGGACATGTTGGGTCACTTTGATACCCCTTGGGGATGCTAAAATATCACACAACCCTTTTCCAATGAGTCATGGAAAATTGCTGACATAAAAAAATGTCTTTAAGATTCATCATGAGTCACAACCATCACTGCGAATTTCTTTTTTCCCAGGTTAAATGCAAAACTGATAATGATTATATAAACACATAATAATAATGCATCACATTTCACTCAGAGTGAAAAATGTTCACAGCCAGGTAACATTTGTATGCTGTGCTGAGTCACCCAAATGAAAAAAGGGTGCATGTGAACGAGTGTGGTTGTAATAAGCTAAAAGTACATTCATCCCATGCCAGTTGTGGGTGCAAAATAGAAAGCTACTCATTGCATCGTGTCCTAGACAGAGACAACAAAAAGCATGATGGTTTTGTCCTGCAATCTGAAAAACACCTCTCTTCTCTGACTTTGGGACAAAATCAAATGGAATAAAGGTCAAGCTTTTTAAAAATTATTATCAGAGGGATAATTGGGCACACAGCTGTATTTCCACACTGTCACTTCTGCAAAGAAGTTTATATAAGGGAACAAGAAACTAAACTTTGTCCTTTGACCAAGAAACCAAGTTCTTTGACCAAGAGAGTGATTTTTTTTTCTTCCTTAAACTTACCATTCCATCATACACTTTCATGCCTCTGTAGAGGCTGTCATACATGGGGGGACATGAGGGGCCCTCCTCATTTCTGTTTCCCAGAATCTTTAGCTTTCTTTGAGACTGGATCATCTCCTAGAGGAAAGAAGCCTCCTCAATGCTCCCCCTAGTCATTAGCAATTTTTTCTTCTTCAAATTATACTATATTTATGTTTAAATGCCGAGATACAAGTGAGATGGGGAACAGGGATTTATTAAGTACCTAGAATGTGTTATGTATGCTCCTCAGCATTTTACAGATATTATCACATTTGATAATAACAATATAATAAAATAATAGATAATAAATCATATTTTATAACAATATAATAATAATGGAAGCTACTTGAATATTAGAATCATCTACTTTGACTGTACATGAAGGAACCTAATAGATTTTTTTTGTTCTTTCATTTCTTTTTTTATCCTTTTTATCTGCAGGTTTGGATTCCATGGAAATAATTTAAATTGGGGGCAGCTGGGTGGCTCAGTGGATGGAGAGCCAGGTCTAGAGATAGGAGGTCCTAGGTTCAAATCTGGCCTCAGATACTTCTTGTGTGACCCTGGGCAAGTCACTCAACCCCTATTGCCTAGCCCTTACCACTCTTCTGTCTTGGAAACAATACATAGTATTGATTCTAAGATGGAAGGTAAGGGTTTAAAAAAAAGAAAGAAAAAAGAAAGAATTTGAATTAACTGTTCATACTCTATCCAGAGCATAAAAATACCAAAGTTATTATAAAAAGAAGGAAGGAAGGAAAGAAGAAAGAGAGGAAGGAACAAACAAAAGAAGGAAGAAAAGAAGGGAGAAAAGGAGGAGGGGAAAGGAAAGAGGAAAACATCAATAAAACATCTTAAAATATAAAGAAAAAGAAATTCAGGGGAAAAAATAAATACTGCAATTTTGTTACCACTTTGTTAAACTTAATACACATTTTTAAAATGACCTATATGTGATAAGTTCATGGGTTCATATGTAATCTTTTTTTTGTTCCTTTGTTTATTGAAATGTTTAGTGAAATTTATTAAATTCATAATAAAAAGTTTTTAAAAGAAGATTCCATATACTTTTTCTTAGGTCCCACTCCTCATTCACCAATTCTCAAGAGATATATTAGCAAATATTAGGCACCAGAAGAATTTCCTTTTTTTATAACTTAGCTGTTTTTAAGTGATCTTGTGGCAAAAAATTCTTGAATGGCTTTCTGAAACAAAAATATGTTGTCCTTTCCAGAATGACCCCAAAATAGCTGCACAGGTTTGGTTTAAGTTTCCTTAAAGAGCTTTTTACTTTTGGGCCGCAATCAAATATTAAGAAATCTAGTCCTGGGGGAACAGTTTTGTCTATTTATTTATTTATGGCTAGTGAAAATGAGAAGTTGGAGTTGGAGTCTTCAAGAGACCTCAACTGTCGTGTCAGTCTTTAAAAGCACCATAACATATGTCTATTTCTAACTGTAAACACAATAAGTTATTTTTAGTTACAAACTTATTTCTTATTTCTCCCCATACTGATGAGTCTTGAAAGATTAGTTCACTCATGTAATCCTTCTTCTATTTGGAAAGAAGAGAGAAAGAAAGAAAGAAAGAAAGAAAGAAAGAAAGAAAGAAAGAAAGAAAGAAAGAAAGAAAGAAGAAAGAAAGAAAGAAAAGAAAGAAAGAAAGAAAGAAAGAAAGAAAGAAAGAAAAGAAGAAAGAAAGAGAGAGAGAGAGAGAGAGAGAGAGAAGAAGAGGGAAAGAAAGAGAGAAAGAGAGAAAGAAAGAGAGAAAGAGAGACAAGAAAGAGAGAAAGAAAGAGAGAATGAGAGAAAGAAAGAAAGAAAGAGAGAGAGAGAAAGAAAGAGAGAAAGAAAGAAAGAAAGAAAGAGAGAAAGAGAGAGAGAAAGAGAGAGGAGAAAGAGAGAGAGAGAGAAAGAGAGAAGAGAAGAAAGAAAGAAAGAAAGAAAGAAAGAATGAAAGAAAGAAAGAAAGAAAGAAAGAAAGAAAGAAAGAAAGAAAGAAAGAAAGAAAGAAGAAAGAAGGAAAGAAAGAAAGAAAGAAAGAAAGAAAGAAGAGGAAAGGAAAGAAGGAAGGAAGGAAGGAAGGAAGGAAGGAAGGAAGGAAGGAAGGAAGGAAAGGAAAGGAAAGGAAAGGAAAGGAAAGGAAAGGAAAGGAAAGGAAAGGAAAGGAAAGAACAATACTAAATAAAGCATTTAGCAATTTTCAAACCATTTTAGGATTGCTTTAAATAAGTCTGAAGACATTTGCTCTGGACAGCATTAATGTACCATCTGAGATTCCTGCCAGGAGAAGACTGTCAGGGCTGTCAAAGCAAGCAACAGGAGATTCTCAACAGAAAATTATTATTTTTAGGTAGGGGGCAGAGTAACAGCATGGAGTATTTTGAAATCAACACTTGAGCATTTGGAGAACTGGAGAAAGGTATTCATATTTTCCTTTTTTGGGAAACCCTTTAAAGTACAAAACAGATTCTATATTTCCCTCCCTCATCCCCTGTCCTGATATAGAAACATCATTAGATAGACTAGGTTTCCAACTCTGAATTCTGTTAACAATTGAACTTGGTATTTAAATAGCTAACATTTCCTAAAGGCTTTAAGGTCTCCAAAGTACTTTACATGCATCATCTTATTTGATTCTTTACCACAATCCTGTGAGTACTTTGATTCCCATTTTACTGTTGAAGAAAACTAAGGCTCAGAAATGTCAAATGATTTGTTTTTATTTAATCAGCTAGTTTTCTACAGAGGCAACATTTGAACTGAGGTCTTCCTAACTCCAACTCTTCTCTAAAACACTTTGCCTCTCAAGATGTTCCTATCACCTCCTAGACACGTTGCCCAAATGGCTGAATTACTTTCCTCAGAATGAGATCTGGCATTGGTAAGCGATTTCAGACAAGTGACTTATTCTCCCAGACCCTTATTTCCTCGTTTCTATGTAAGAAAATGGGGAGCCAGGTGGTACAATGGATAGTGCGATGGCCCTGAAGTCAGGAAGAGTTATCTTCATGAATCCAAATCCAGCCTTGGAAGCTTTTTAGCTGTGCGACCCAGGACAAATCACTCAACCCAGTTTGCTGACAGATTCCTCACGAGCTAGAGCTAGAAATGAGCTGGAGAAGGAAATGGCGAATCACTTCAGTCTCTGCCAAGAAAACCCCAAGTGGGGTTTTTTAGGCATGACTGAAAATGACCAAACCACCAACTGTAAGGAAATCATGAGAATTTGTGCCAGCCAGAGCAAAGCCCCAAAGTCAAGGGCTTTGTTGTTTCTAGATCTACTTAGTGAAGACATGGGGAAGTGGAAAGAAATGATTTGTGTTCTTTAGTTACCTTTTTCTCATTGCTCAAATTTCCATGGCACAGCATTTAGAGAGGATCTTGGGAACTAAGGGGACTTCATAACTCCTGTGGGATTTGGGGTGAGGTAGAGCCCCGAGTGTGGGTTTGGGGGCACAAAGCCCTTCTAAGGGGTTAGACAAGATTTACAAGGAATTTTTGGTTGTAGGACAGAGTTCTCTAGGACCATGGTCTTTAAATCAGCAATCAGACACAGGGAGTCAATAAAATAGATTTAATCTTAGTCCACGGCCCTCTGGGTGACTGTTTTCAGCAATCCTTAGACAGGTGGGATGCTTTATTGCTTTGACTATCAACTAAACAAACACCTGCTGGGCTATCCTTGGAGGAGAACGATTGTGTAGCTATTTCTCTTTGGAACTTAGGAGCCTAGGATAGGGCACAGAGGATGATAGCAGATAGAAGCTTGGCAACCATGAAATCAATGGCAATGCCCAGGGAAGAAGGGTAATGGATGTGACCCAGCCAACAGAGGACTGCAGGTAGGAAAATGATGTTACCAGGAGAGGTGGGCTGCCCTGGAGTATTGGAGGCTGAGTCACCCTGGAACACGTGTGCACCCTCTACATGCACAGCTCACACAGGGCCCTTCGGTGGGTGCATGCTCCCTACTTGATTGTCCTTCATGCATGTTCCCTGGGCCACATTTTCTCCCTGTGTGCTCTTCCCCACTGCTGGTATGGAAATCTGAACATTTTTGTTCCCTACAAAAAATTGGAAAATGAGGGGATGTCCATCCATTGGGGAATGGCTGACAAACTGTGGTACATGCTGGTGATGGAATACTCGAGCTCTAAGAAATGATAAGCAAGATGATTTCAGGGAAAGCTGGAAAGATCTGCAGGAACTGATGCAGAGGGAAATAAGCAGAACTGGGAGAACGTTGTACACAATAACAGCAATGTTGGATGATGGTTATCTGTGAAAACGTGGCTACTCTCAATCATGCCATGATCTGGGACAATCCTGAAGGACTTAGGACTGGGAATGCTGTCCACCTCCAGAAAAAGAACTGATGGAACCATCTTTCTTATCGGTGCATTTAGGTTGTATTTGGGGGTTTTGGTTACGTATGATGTTGCTCTTATAGCAATGACCAAAGTGTGTTTTGCATGATAATAAAAAATAAATAAAATATATGATATCATATATAATATATAAAATACATGATATATAGAAATGATAATAAAAAAAGAAAAGTGTGGCCTAAATATAAATGGTGGGGCCTTTCCCTGTAACTTTAATGGCTGTCATTTGATTAAATGTCTTTTGCTTGACTCTGGTTATCTGATGAGAGTAACCACCCATGTTGAGGCTTATGTTTTAAGTGAGGGTCGATGAGTGCCTCAATCCCCCTTTCTGGGGGGGCTCACGTGGGAGGGCCTAGAACCTGCCCAACTGCTCCACACGGAAGGTGAATAATAAAACTCTCCCTGCCCTCAGGGTTGTGGAAAAACATTTTGGGGACTTTCAAACTACATTCCAGTGAATCCTTGGTTGTGTTCAGCTGGGTAAAAACTAGTGGGGACAAGGAGTGTTTCTAGAGGGCGCAGCTGAGTTCTTCCAGCGATAAGAAGTTTGGTTCCAAACAAGAGAGAGGCACAGAAGGCAAAGGAAGCCCTTCGAAGTCTTTCTTTTGCCCCAACCTCTTCCAGCAGACCTGAGGGATCTGAAACGGTCCGCCAGGGAGCAGAAGAGCTTCCAGGGGATGTGAGGAGAAGCTGTCCTTCCACGGGGGTTGGCCTTGTTTGATTTTTCCCTCCCTCATCTTCTCCCCTCTAACCTGTTGGGTACTAGGAAACAGAATCATTTGGGTGTGTAAGCGGTGGCCTGGGAGTGGAACAAGATTCTGTCCTTATAAACAACAGTAACTGCCAGCGCCCTACAGCGAGCCCAAGCCAGGGAATTCTGGCTGCGTTACAAAAATCTCTCTGCAGGCTGGTCAGTGATTACCGAGGAGCAGATTGCCATCCTGAGCAAGTCTGTGCCCCAGAACGGGGTGGAGCGGCCACCCAGGCTGGCCCCGGGGGAGGACGCCTCTCCCTGCCTTCCCTTCAAGCTTCCCGCGCCCCTTACTCTCGGGAGGAAAGCAATGAGTACCGGGGAGCCCTACGGAAAAGGCCACAGGGCTCACCACTTTTATTTCTGGAGCAGCTTATCCCCAGGGTGATCAGCCTACTTTCCCCTGGTCAAATCCTGGAGGACTTAAGGGAGCATCGTTCCCTCCCCCTGAAATAGCCCTCCCAAGGCAGCCCTTCTCTAATCTAAACCTAATCCTCCTTAAGCCTCCTCTGACCCGCCAGGGCCGGAGGGAGGATATTCATCTGCCCCCGGGCCTTTCGCGAGGTCCTTGGGCAGAAATCCCAGGTGGACGTTTCGGGGGGCACCTATTAGGACTTGCTAAATAACGGGGTTGTCCAGAGCAAGGGAGGTCCAGCTTCGGCTGTTTGTGCACTCCCGGCTCCAGCAAGGACGGAGGTCTGAAGAAAACAGGCTTTGGGCGCGCTGGTACGGGGGGCCAAGTGGCTCAGGAGCCAGTGGCAGAGCTGTATCGGCCAGCCCTAGCAGCTATCCCACACCACTTGGGCCTGCCAACAACAACTTGCCCCAGAGGAAGTAAGCAGGGGCAGGTGTGCAGCTGTCGTGCCTGGCGCATGTCAGGGGCAGGGCCGTGGCCACTTTCCAGGGTTGATCCTCTTGATCTTCAGAGGTCATTTTCTGTAACCAGGAAAGTTTGTTTGTTTTTCTGATTTGACTTTGTCCGCCCTTTCATCGTTGGATAAAATGTGCCTCCTTATAATCATCTAGATCCCTGCTTAGCATCTTAGGATCATAGTCTGAGAGCCAGAAGGAAACCCAAGAGGCCTCTCGTCCAGCCTCCTAATTCTATAAATGAGAAGTTTGAAGAACAGAGATTAAGTGACTTGTCCAAAATGAGATGGGTACAATGACTGGCAGGGGCAAGATTTGAACCCAAGTCTTCTGGTTCCAAATTTGGTGTTTTCTTGGATTATCATTTAATCATGAATTTTAAATGTTATCTTTTTTAATGAGGAAGAAAAAAAAAACAAATTAATTATATAGCCTGAGAAGGGGAGAGTACTTACTTAAGGATATTAGCCGGCTAAAAATTCAAAACAAGTCAAGAGTGTGCCACGGCTGCCAAAAAAGCTAATATAATCTTAGGTTGCATTAACAGAAATATGGTTTCAGATTGTTGCATGGGGTATCAGTAACAGACAAGTCGCAAGAAGATGATGACTGTGCTTTATTCCTGCTGACCTGTTCCAGAAGTCACTCTGGTACAGACTATAGAAAATGAGATTCTGAGCTGCTGCTAAAGGGCAGACCCTAGAGATCATTTAGCTAAACCTCTCATTTTACAGAGGAAACTAAGGCTCAGAGAAGTGGAGAAACTTGCTTGGAGGTACCTAGGTAGGGAGTATCAGAAGCTAGATGTTCTAACTCTGCCTCCAGGGCATACACACACACATATGTATAGATGTATACAAACATAAATGACACTCAAAAACACTGAGGCACCTAAAAAGAGAGTAATAAACTGTGCCACCAACCCCCTAACATACAGGTGAAACAAAATAATCATCTTACTATTCTTTGAACCACTCGGAATACATCTGGAGGATTTAGTGGTGCATCCCGGGTGTCATTTTCATCATTTTCTTTTTAGGAGGAACTCTGACAAACAAGACCATGTCCAGAAAAAGACAACCAGCCATTATGATGGGTCTAGAAGCCATGCTATGTGAAGGAAAGCTGGAGAAGCTGGGATTGTTTATACTGAAGAAGATAGAAAGTAGCTCAATAGCTGTGTTCAAATAGTTTGAAGAGATTAGGCAGGGGTTCTTAACCTGGGGTCCTCAGACCTCTTATTATTTGGGTTACTGTATTTCCATATACATGGCTTCCTTTATAACATGATGCATTTTATCTTATACATTTAAAAATATTATTTTAAGGAGTCCATAGGCTTCTCCAGACTGTCTAAAGGGATCCATGGAAGACTTACATGACTGACTGCAGAGGGAAGTGAGCAGAACTAGGAGAACGTTGTATACCCGGACAGCAATATTTTAGGATGGTCAGCGGTGAAAGGCTAGCTGTTCTCAGCAATACAATGATCCAGGGCAGCTCTAAAGGACTCATGATGAAAAATACTATCTGCCTCCAGAGGAAGAACTGATGAAGTTGGAACGCAGATAGAAGCGTACCATTTTTCATTTAATTTTCTTCATTTTCTATATGTGCTAATATGGAAATGTGTTTTGTATGATCACACATACATAACCCATATTGAATTGCTTAATGTCGGGGTGGGGGGGGTGGAGAGAATTTAGGACTCATAATGTTAGAAAATGTATGAAGTAAATATTTAGGAAACCTCTATTCCAGCTTTGATCCTGACTACCACAGGGGTGGATCACAGGCGTCAGAGTCACCTGTCTGATCCCTGAGGCTGTGTCCCAGCACAGCCAGGGCAACATGGCCACAGAGGGAGGGATGTGATTTAAAAAGCAAGAGCAGGAAGGAGAGTGGCCTTTTGGCTTCTGCTCTTGGCTTCCATACCTGTCTGTGGGCTGGATTATCTCCTGATCTCTGGCAAGCTGCAATGTGGAAGGGACAGCTCCAGGACTTAATCTTATTTTTAGTTAAAAAAGCTGAGATCTCTCTCTCTCTGTCTCTGTCTGTCTGTCTGTCTCTCTCTCTCTTTATCTCTCTCCCCCCCCTCCCCTCCTTTCTCTATTTCTATCCTGGAAATAAACATTTTAAAAGCATGGAGGAAATTTTCCAAAATATTTTAAAGAAAGGGAGGAAAAAGATAGAAAAGAAAAGAGTGTGGGTGGTATCATTACCTAAAAAAAGAGTCCTAAGAGGGCATTAGTAACTATTGACCTATATATCTATTATCTCATCTGTATCAAATATTTATGAGAATGATCTATGCAAACACTGAGGGTCCGTTTCATGAAAACACGAAAAGAAAATAAACTGGCTAATGTAGACAATTTTCTGTACCAGACTGTAGCATACAACTCACTGTAAGTTTTGACTAAAATATAACTGCCATCATGTTTATTGTTTATTGATTCCAAAAAAGCATTTGATTTAGAAGAATGAAATTCAGTCTTAGAAGAAGAAATTCTGTACTTTCAATGATTCCAAATTGCTTACTGCCACAAAATCCTACCTTTTCAATGCCACAATTCTCCCAGAGATTCGACTGTAAGGATAATTTTAGGGTTTTGACCTAATCTAAATTAATTTTGGTCTCTAGGGAATATCCCAAATAAAATACCCAAGACAGTTTGCAAATTTATGGTGGTTTAATTAATATAGAGGGAAGGAATTAAGGAGAAGAGAGAGGGAAAGGGTATAGGATTTTACCCGCCTGGCCTGGGCCAGGGGGAGTTCAAAGTCCTCCGCCATGAGGTCCCGGAAGAATAGTGGCTTTCTAAGAGGATAGTGTTTGGAAGGTAAAGGAGAAAGAATCAACCTAAACTCTGAGAGAGCTCAGTAAAGATGTCTCCTGAACTAGGTTACTCAGCTTCCTCCAGTATAGTATTAAGGAAAACTCACTGCTAAACCCAGACAATAGCAGCCGCTACCCAAGATGCTGAAATGCTCAGCACTCTCCGCCAGCCACCTGTCCGCTGCCAAAGCAAGCCCAAGAGAGGAAGTGATGTGAAATATATAGAATGTTTGTACATCACTTTCCTGCATCCCACATGTACCAATGGTAGCTTAAGCTTGACTTAGGACAGCCCAGGGGTCTGTCAGTTGTTTCTGATTTGTCATTTGCTAGCACATGTCTGTCAAACGCCATTCTCCTAAATACTTAATCCTTAAGTATGGGTGTAGACATTCCTGTTTTTGTTAGAATAAGTAGGGTGGGGCAATCTAAAGTTCACACTACATGACTGTGAATGATGGCATACCATAATGAGGGAATGACAAAAATTGCAGGTGATCCAAAAAAGCAAAAGAAAAATACCAAACAAGGTATATCCCACATATATGTTAACATTATATAAGATTTCACTATTATTACACAGATACCTTTGTTCAATTATCCTTTGAGGATCAACACCAAATGACACATAAAACATATATTCAACCAGTTGTCTATCAGTGTCATGTAGTATGTTCTTCAAGGAATTCAAAACAAAGATGTTCTACAAATGCTATAAATCACAGATGACATTGTCTAAAATGCATTGATTGCTGAAACATTGCTAAATTTCTTCGATGAAAGCCATAGTTTTTTGAAAGAGATTGGATAACCACTCATCCTAAAAATAAAAACAAAACCAAGGTGAATGAAAAACATACTGCCAAGATTCTAACCTGTAGTAGGATAACTCATTGAATCTGACTGTAACTATCTTGGATAGGCACTGTAGAGGTTCTTGAATATATGAGCCAAGTATAAAATGGAAGGGGGGAAAGAGAGATGACTAGATCATAATTTCATTTAATAACACACTGTTTTGGAAAAATTGTTCTGTACTCTCAATGATTCCAAGTTGCTCATTGCCACAAAATCCTACCTTTTCAATGCCACAATTCTCCCAGAGATGCTACACGACTGTGAACAACGGCATACCATAATGAGGGAATGACAAAAATTGCAGGTGATCCAAAAAAGCAATAGAAAAATGGATGTTGTCTATTATTCATGAAGATCTGTTTATAAAATGACATAGAAGTCACCAATATGTGTGTGTGTGTGTGTGTGTGTGTGTGTGTGTGTGTGTGATTAGATAAAGCATATGGACAAGGCAATTCATGCAGTGAGAGTGAGGGGATGGAGACCTCCTGGATGACTTTAGACAAGTCACTTAACCTGCTTGTTCAGTTTCCTCCTCTTTAGAACGAGGGTGTTAGATGAGATGGTCTTTGAAATCTCTCCTAGGGCTTGTATTTTAATGTAAAATCTAAGAATTTTTGAATCATTTTGTTTAAGATTGTATTGTTATAAATATCCAAGACTTTGAATTTTGTTCGAGAAAATATCTTCAAGAAAGAAGCTTGAAACTCCTATATCCAGAGAATGAATGGTTGCAGAAAGATGCCAGAAAATCCACACTTCATCAAGAAGATCAAGAATGAACTTTGGATAGGATTGATTGAACTGAACTTTGAACATTTATTGCAAATGTACACATTTATGCCAAAAGGGACTGCCCCTAATTTGGCTTTCTGTCAATGCACCTAGCAAAACATTGGTTTTGCTTTCTTTTCTTTTCTATTTCCTCCCTCACTATTCTAATTTCTCTTAGAAAATTGAATATTGTGTATATCTATAGTTAAAAGTGCATTTAGGATTACAAAATGATTATGTTAAATGATCAATGGGGAGACTAGTCTCCCAATGATCATCAGGGGGGATTGTATCTTGAAATTTCTCAGACTTGTGAATGTTAAAAATTTCCCCATCAGGGAATTCTCAATTAGAACAATTCCCTACTGGGAACATTCCCCATTTTGACAGTGAGAACTCTACTTGGATCAGAAATGGGAGGACCTCTGCTCCACCCATACTTGGGACTGCTTTAGGGGAGAGAACTCCTTGCTAAACAATGAAAGTACTTTAACCCATACTTATAATGAGGCAAAAAGTTCTTTAAGCCATGCCTATTTTTAGAAGTAATACAAAGGGATGCTAAGTACCTATTAAAGGTCAGGCAACTTGTAAACTTGCCAGGAGCAAAGAGGTGAAAACTTATTCAGAAGTTTTTTTCTGATTCAAACTTACTAAAGGGATTAGTCGACCCAGCAGTGGATTCAGAATGGGCTGCCCTTTGGAAAACGTCTGCTGTGATTGGTAGATGGAAGAACTTAGGGGAGGTTACATAGGAGAAACCCCCTATATAAGAAAAAGCAGAATCTCTTGAAAAGAATCCTTTTGGAGAATCCTTTTGGAGGATCGCTTGAGGAGCTCTCTTGAGAGAGGCTCTGGAGAAGGGAAGCTCTTGGAGGACAATCTCTAAGGAGGTCTTGCTGGAGCTCCTTTGAGGGGACTCTGTCCCTCTGGAGGCTCTTGAGAGAGGCCCTTTGAAACAGTCTCTGGCTGGAAGGCTCTTTGAGGAGGACTCTGGCTGGAACTCTCTCTGAGGAGACTCTGTCACTAGAATCCTTGCTTAGACAGACCTTGTGGTGAGTGATAAAAGACTGACTGACTGATCTCTCTCTCTCTCTTAAGGCTCAGGTCTAGGCCATGTTGGCTTAAGGCCCTTCATACTTATTTCCTTTTTCTCTCTTTCTTTAATTCCTCATTGTATTATTAATTAAAGTCTCTATAAAACCCAGTTGACTTGGGTCTATTCATAATTGGGAATATTTCCCTGGCGACCACCTTATATTTGATTTAAAAACAAAACACTGTAGTGAAAACATATTTCCTGCGGTCACAACTTACTCATCCACTCTTATATCTACTATAATTTAAGTCTTCCACTATTTTAATCACTACAGTTTATATCAAACCAACCATTTTAATTATTACAGTTTATGGCACCCACTCTTTTAAATATCACAGTCTAAATTCATGATCCTATGATTTATTATGCTTGTACCCTCAAAATATTAAGAGAATTAGAAGGAAGTTTCATGCATATTTGGTGGGTCCTTCATGTAAGACTTATGGAAGGAAATGGACATGAACCAACCAGGATTATAAAGCTTAGAGGGGACTGTGATATGTCCTGGGGATTGATTGGTGGAAGAGTTACTCAAGCCAAAGAGAGAATGGATCTGTCAAAATAGCTAAACAAGCATAAAAATGAACTTTCTAGCAGTTATGAGCTATCAAAAAATGAAATATATTTTCCAGAAAATGAGTGAATCATTGAATACTGAAAATATTCAAATAAAGGCTATTTAGTCATTTATCAAGGGTGTTATATAATGAAGTCCTAGAACAACAGGAGATTGGATTAACTTACCTTCCTTTTTATTCTAAAATTTGGGGATTCTATGAATCTGGTTAATTGCCAAACATGTAGTGAATGGTTCCACAACCTACTGCTTTCTTTGTTCTCTAACTTTCTATATTCCAGGCTGCTTTATCAGCCCTAGTGTCTACTTTCACTTACTTGACAAACAATATACAGTTTATGGTGTATTCTATGGATATTTTGATGAAAATTGAAATCATTTCAATGAATCATTCTAAGTTTATAGAGAATTTAAATTGTTCAATACAAGACAAATCTTTTAACTCTTTCATGGCATTATTATATTGCATGTAATTAGAATTTTGTACCCTTAAACTACATTTCCCATCATTCCTCTTTCATCCTCACTTATGTCCTTAATGTTTTGTAAATAGTTTCTGTAATTTCTCCCCCTCACTCTCTTCTCCCACTTTTGAGATCCAGGAAACTGCTCTTTACTCAGGCTATTACTTTCCTCTACTTCAAGTAATTATTAATAAATGGTATAAAATATAATACTTGGAGTTATTGCATATTAATTTTAAACTTATACTTGTGATAGTAAATGATAATATAATATCTTCTAAATCCTTTTTGTCAATTACAATAAAGAAGAAAGTGTGGGAAAATAGATGACATGTTTGTGAATCTGAACTCCATTTTGTAAAATTGCTATTGCCTAAAAAAAGCCCTGGTCAAATCAATTTACCATAAAATAATATGATCATATAATTAAATTTCAAAGCATATCTTGGGAATAAAGGTCAAGGTTATATTATTAAAACAAACAAACAAACAAACAGAAACTGCTAGGTATCTCAGTGGATTGAGAGCCAGGCCTAGAGATGGGAGGTCCTGGGTTCAAATCTAGACTCAAATACTTCCTAGCTGTGTGACTCTAGGCAAGTCACTTAACCCCTATTGCCTAGTTCTTCTGCTCTTCTGTCTTGGAACCAATACACAGTATTGATTCTAAGAGAGAAAGTAAGGATTTTTAAAAAACAAAACAAAACACTGCCTCTATATCTATTTGAGAAGACCAATGTTTTAGGAAAATAAAAATTTATCAAATAATAAAAATCCATGTTAGCTTCTTTGGACCAGGAGAGAACTGATTATTAATTAAAGATAAAGTTTTCTTTCTCTTGGTAGGGACTCCATCTGTTAGGGAAGAGATAGGGGAAAGTTGCAATTCAAATATCGGAAGTCTGTAGTTGGTCATACGTGTGCTTGAACTCTTAGCTCAGCCATTAGTGATTGTTGAGGCAGGAAACAAGGCTGATAATTCAGATTGTGGATTACAAAGATGGATGGACCCATGATAGCAGCTATCTCCAAAGAGGAAGTCAAGTTAAAATCAGTAGCACCATCTTGTTGGGAAGAGGCAGAGGAAAACAGAGAACACATTAGCAGAAGAAGGATATTTCAGAGGTTCAGGTATCAAAAAAAAAGTTTGTTTCTAAATTAGCAACAGGATGCTGTTAGACCAGGAGAACAATTTAGTCTTACGTTCATGTCTAAAGACTCAAGTGGAATTTGAAAATTCTGCCTTTCATAGTCAAGATCAGCCCCATCAGCTTCTGGGGAATTCGCTTGCCTTCTCTGCTGCTCTTATTACCTTGGAAAGCAATCATGGAAACTCTGTGGTGGTCAACAATTTGTATTCTCTTTGGGAATGGTCAGCTAAGCTCTCAGACACAGGCTTTGCCACATTTCTGAAAATGTTCAATGAGAATATTCCTTATCAACAGCCAAATGTTGAACACCAGTTCTATGGTGACTTGGGTTTTTGAGCCCTTTCTGCAAAAGCTTTTAGGTAATATCTAAGAGTTTCTCAGTTGTCAACATTCGTACTCATCACTCTAAGAACCTGAGCATACTAAGTAATAATGAAGGTGTGTTTTTTCTAAATGATATCCTTGATTTTTGAGGTATTTTTTTCATGCCTGTATTTCACTGAATATACAGACCTCCATGAGAACTGATCTGGGTCCCTTTATTCCTCTCTTCCCTCTTCCTTTTCTTAAAACACATATCCAGAGTCTGAGTTTAAATGGAAACACATGCATGTGACCATGTGCATTCATACACACACACGGAGTTCCTAGCATTTTATTATGTGTAGTTTTTCCAGTGTTTCCAATTGGTCAGGGCACTATTTTCCCCATCACTGAGAAATGACTGCTTGCCTGCAAACGTCCCAGCTATGCCTTACTATCCAAAGTGGCAACATACATGTAAGTCTTAGCATTGCACAATTAGAGCAAGATAATTCCTGCTCTCCCCTCCAAATCCACCCGTGGCTAATTTATCAGCTAATATCTCACTACTGGGCTAACAGATTTTAAATGGTGATAATGAAAATTATTATAAACTGAATTTACAATGTTTTTCTCAGCTTCCAATACTTTCAGATAAAAAGCAAATCCTCCAGCTATATCCTGTTCACAGGCTAAGAAGATGACTGCTGAGAGAAAGGAAATTCATTGGATCCTAGATCATATGGGAACAGATCATAGGATCACAGATGCAGAACCAGAAGGGATCTTAAAGGCCTTTAATTCCAATTTCTTTATTTTCGAGATAAGGAAACTAGAGCACAGATATTGTTTAGGGTCATATGGCTAGGAAGCGTCTGAGATAGTATTTGGACCTAGGTCCTCCTGATTTCAGGTCCAGTATTTTATTCACCCTACCATTGTAAAATGGAGATTTGAACCCTAGACTTCAGTCCCCAGAAGTCCTTGGTATTTCCCAGAATTCCCTATAATCTCACCTAAATCTCCAGCTGGGTGAGATCACAATTAGTATTTAAATTGGCAGTAACGCCTACCTCAGCCTCTTCTATGCTCTGTTCTTTGCCATTGCAATGATGTAGTAAGCTAAGCGCAGGCATTCTGAATGGGCTAATCAGCCATGGGCACGTGGTTTCTTATTTTTGTATTTTCTTTATTCCTTGATTTCTAATAATCTTTAATAAACCTCTAAAAATATAACATTTTTATTACTAGAGACTAAATTTAATTTTTACACCATGTTACCTGTTTCCCCATTAATCCTCTGGCCACAACTTGACTTTTTCCCCAGTGAGATTGCTTGCCCTAGGCTTAACCATTCATTACCCTCAAAATAGCTACCTTTTCAGTCTTATTTTATATTGCTCCCCTCTCGCACCATCCCTGCACCACCCCTCATTTCACACTACAGCTATTTTCTGTCTCTGTCTCAGTTTTAGGTGTGAGTTGAGGGTTACACAAAGTGTGCCTCACCCATGTATTTCCCACATTAGACTTCTGTGGTATAAGAAGTTCAGGGTCGTTGCTTTTGGCTAAGACATTCTGCCTCCAGAAGTTCTCCCAATTTCCAAGATGACATGTAGGAATCCAGTGCTATTAGCACTTACCAAGAGTCTAACACCAATTAATTCATCAGACTAGCTTGACAATATTTATATTGATCTCTCCCAGACCATGAGTTTATTAAGTATTTATGAAGGTGTGTTTTTCTAAATGATATCCTTGATTTATTTATATTTTTTCCAATTTTAAATCATATTTGGTTTATCAAGTGCTAAACAAGGACATGAGGAAATGGGAGAAAGGAAGGGAGAGAGAGAAGTTACGAATAATTCAGATTATTGGATGTTGTCCCAGTATGAGAGAAAAACAATATCATATCAAGGGACAAATGGACATGAAAATGTGAGTGACAGCATGAGGACACATGGCATCTTAAGGGAGCCTAGAAGGCTCAGGTGACTCACACAGAATTATATAGGCTGGAAATGACAGAGAAGAAATTGGAATCTCAGTTGAAGTAGCTGAAAATTCAGTTCTATGATCCTATGGCCCTTCATAGATCTTCCTGGAGTCTCAGAGTCTCTGACTTTGAAGGGTCCTCAAGGGTCATCTATTCTAGTTATAGCTTAAAACAAGAAACCCTCTTTACAACACAGCAGTCTTTACAAACCCATTCTACTTTTGGATAGCACCATTTTCCTTATTTTGAACTGCAAACTGTCTCTCTATAACTTCTACCCATGGTTCCTAGATTTGCCTTTAGGAGCCAAGCAGAGGAAGTCATATGTCTTCTAGGAAACAACCATTCAAATACCTGAAAATAGCAATTTTGTACCTCCACCACTTCCAAATTATTTTCCTTTGGGAAGATCATAAATATCCCCATTTCCTTCCACCAATCCTTTTATGATGTGATATCCTATCTCATCATACTGATTGGCTTCCTCTGGAAATTCATTTTAGAATTATCTTATAAGTAGGAAATCAGTATAATATGACTATTAAGTTGAGAAGTGTAAGGACTGAGGTACTACTATCCCTTTAAGAGCTGCTGTCTCCCTTTTGATTGATAGGTGTTCTGATTGGCTGCTTTGTGGTCAGGCAGCCTCTCAGCTCCTCCCCAAGATGGCTACCACTGTTTTTCCCTACTGAGACGTCTGTTGTATTATACTGACTCTCAACTGCTACCCCTTTCTTCTTCTTGTTGTTTAATACTAATAAGGTTTTTTGGGACCTGGTTGGCTCGCCAAACTATAAAGACTGAGGCACAGGGGATAAGGAAGGGTTTGTGATAAGGAATGGAGGAGGTGAAGGGACAGAGGGAATAAGGAGACTGGTGGGGTAAAGGGAGAGAGGTACCCCCTGAGGCTGAGAGATGATCTTGTAATTCCCTCACACTTAACCCACAAGAGAGGTGCCCCCGGGCAATGTTAAGTTAAAGATGGCAGGACCAGTGTCTTTGAGTGGACTTCTGGGATATAGTGTAGTTTATTCTTCAAGGCTTGACTGGTAGTTGAAACCCCAGAAGTTCCCCTTGTCTGGCAGGCAGACTGTTCCTGTTGGCTTTTGTTGTGTAGCCAAGGCTAATTAGGCTAGCCTAGCTTGCCACCCTCTTTTACTTTGCTCTTCCTTCAATGTGAATCTGACTGCGAGTTTCTATTTTTCAAAGTGGTTTAATAAGTCTAGTAATGAGAGAAAGGGGATGGGTTTATGGGCATAGGAGACCCTACAAGTTTCTTTGCTTCTTCTTCACTGAGCCAAAATGGCTCAACATCAGCTTATCTAACTTCTTCTTAGCTAGTCACTGTCTATATCCTAAGCAAACAAATGGCAAGTGTCCTTCTTGGGAAGGTCAAAGGATGGAAAGGATCTTCAGGGTGACCCCTTGAAGTTAAGGGATGAGTCCCTTTCAGCAGCAGTTGTTGTTTGGTTCTTCTAATGGATACTCTCAAACATTCGGAATCTTGCCTCTTCTTCTGGGTAAGGGAAATGGAGGCAAGGCTTTTCTACAGGTTGGGATCTAGCTCAAGCTCCTTGCACCTCACTGAACCGAGTTCAGAGGGCCAAGACTCCTCCTTTTTAGCAATTTCTCCCACAACCCTCTTCTCTCACTCCAACTGTCACTCCCCTTCCCGTTATATTCCAAAAAGATGGCTGCTCAATCTCAGCGGACAGAAATGCAAAAGCTTGATTCTCAGTTTTCTTTTCCACAGAAGTTCTCAAACTTTTTGGTCCCAGGACCCTTTTACACTCTTAAAAATTGATGAGGGTGGGGTGGAGTCAAGATAGTGGCTTAGTAGCAGCAAAAATTGAAACTGTTCTGACAATCCTTCCAAAAATTATTGAGGACCCCCTAAAAGAGTTTTTGTTTAAAACGACTTAATGAAAATAGTTTTGACCTCATGGACCTCCAAAAACAGTTTGGGGGACACATAAGTTTCTCAAGACCAACTGAGAAACTGCTCTAGGATATATATTGTCTCTACATAAATTTCTCTGTCAATTTAATTCAATTAAAACCAACAAATATGTACTAAAAGTCTGATGTTTTCAAGGCACCCCAGTGCTCAGTCCTCTGGGGAAAGATGAGTAACACAAAATCCTCAAGTAGTTTAGACTCCAGTAAAGGGGATACTATACATTTTTAGTACCAAATAGAATGTTTTAAGATGCATAAGAGGACAATAAAGTAGGATCATGGCAGCTATTTTATTAGAGGGATCAAGAAAGACTTTACAAAAGAGGTGGCACTTGAACTGGGCCTCATATACAGTTAGTACTCATGAAGAGATTTGGGGGTATACGACACATCACAGAGATAGGAAAATACAGTATATGTTTAGAGGAAAAATCCAATTTTACTGGAGCAAAGATTATGTATACAGGTGCACAGTGAGAGATAAAACTATGGAAAGCTTTGAATAACAAATTAAGTAATTTGGATTTTACTGTGCAGGTGATAAAAAGATATGGAAGGTCTTTGAGCAGAAGAGTGATGTGATCAGCACCAATCCAGGGTGCAACATAAACCAGCTTTTCCTGTTTTGGTGTGACTTTTTTAAAAATTGGAGATCAATATTTCAGTTCAGTTCCATAAAAGACAGTGATTGGAGTTCTAGTTTCATTTATATAAAGAGTTTCTAGATAAGGAAACTCCTTCTACTCATTCAGGCCAACATTTTCAACATAATTTTTAGTCTTAAAGATCTGCATAGAGCACTGAGGGGTTAAGGAACTGATGAAGGCCATTTAATATGTGTCAGTGATGAACCTAGAACTTCTGGCTTTATAACCAACTCTCCATTCACTGCCCCATGCTGCCTATGAACCATTCTACACTATAGAAGAAACCCATTTTCTCCTAGCAAATGGTACCTTCTACCTTTTCATTGTACTTTAGCAAAAAGACCAGGCAGTTTATGAGGTGTGGAGGTATTTCCTGATATTCCTACACATGTCATTGTTTTCCCTATAAGTCTCCTGCCCTTGCCAATTGTTTTGGATTGATTTGTGTATATTTTATAAATATTTATGTATGTGTAATATAATAATAAATGTAAATTTAAAATATATAAAATATAAAAATGTCTGTGCATGTGCAGTTTCCTCCTAATAAAATGTGAGCCTCTCAAGAACATGGACTTTCACCTTTGTCTTTGTATACCAGCATATATTTATATCTTTGTATCTTTATTTAAATCTATAAATAGAATGTATATTTATATTATGTTATTTAAATATGTCATATAGCTTTGTTATATCAATATATAATATGCCTATACATTATGTAATATAAAATATAATATGCTATATTATTATATGTGTTATGCTATGTATCAGTGATGGTGAACCTTTTGGAACATTTTAGAGCCCCTGTGTCATGCCCCACCCCCAACTACATGCCCCACCCCCTTACTTTGTGAAATGTCCCACCAACCCCTGCTTTCAGAGGCGGGGACTGGGCCAGGATGCAGGCTGGACAAGTCAAGCTCTGCTGGAAGGCTCCAGTGCCCCATACCCACAATTGGGGGGCAGGTCCAGGCTACCAGCTGGGGCCAGCCACTGCTCAGACCCTGTGACAGTGGAGGGATGCTAGAATGCCCCACCCGCTGCATTCAGGTGGGGCCAGGCTCCCAGCTGGCTAAGCCAGGGGTCTGCACAGGCCCATAGAGAGTTCTCTATGTGCCATCTTTAGCACATGCCATAGGTTTGCCATCACAGCTATATATTATTATAAATATATTATATAGCCATCTTTTATATGATATGATTATAAATATATCTATTTATGTATAAATATATATAAATATATAATATAAACATATAAATATAAATAGATATCTATTTATATATTAATAGATATATTTACAAGTTGTTAAATTCTATATTTATATCTTGGTAACAATATACATCAACATACATTTTTAAAACATTCTCTGTATACAGACTAGAGATATACATGCAAGAATTTTGCCCTCACAGAGCCTACTGTATTAATTAGAGTCTTGAAGTCCAAGGGTTCAAGATTCTAATGACTATACTATATTTCATGAAGAGCTCAATAATGTCGAAATGGCATGTGTATATATGTTTATATATATATATATATGCATGTATGTCTCTGTGTGCACATACATAATAAAGCATACAACATTGCACACATGTATAAACACACACAACTATATATGTACATATATAAACATGCATACATATATTTATACACATATGTGTAGAAGCACTTACTTGGATTCTGTAGCCCTTTCACCATTAATTTATCAGTCTCCAATACCAGGTGACATCTCTCATGACACCATTTTCCCTATGGCTGAACTTGTACAAGGAATTAAGTATCCTTTATTTTGCTATGATTCTGTGATTTTTTTTAGCCAGGAATCAGATTAAAAATGAATTGGCAAATCACCTTAAATCCATATTTAACCACCCCAAAATATTATCTTTTGATCCCTTTAAAAACAAAAAGATCAATAAATTATAATAGAAAGTGTTTCCCCTTAGATTTACTAGGTTTTTAAAATCTTGCCCCATTCTACCTCCCCCCTTACTTATTTTGTCTCCAGCATTTCCAGCAAGTCAAATCATAATTAATTAAAATATTGGTGACCATAATTGGCATGAATAAAACAGAAATGGAAAGAGGACCATCATCTTATTACTTCATCAAGCTAGACTAGATTAAAAGAGAAAACACTATATGAGGAAGCTCAAAATGCTGAGGTTCTTTTAGCCTTGTAAGTTTAAGAAAACTCAAAGAGAATAAATAGATTCTCTGGGGAAAGTGTCTTCTTTTTATTCTCTCTAAGGGTTGATTTAGGTACCAATGAGAAATCATCTGTCACTGAAACCAGGAATTTCCATTCTATCTTGAAACAGTGTCCCCTTGGCAGGAAGAAGCAGATGTATGAAGACAGGAGATCCAAACTCTTAGGAACAGAAGGAAGTCAAGTTTGTCTGGATCACAAAGTAAAAGAGGGAGAATAATGTATAATAAAGTTGGACTGATAGGTTGAGACAAGTCTGGGACAGACTTTAAAAGATAATATGGCTGCCATGGAATTCTCCCCGCCAATCTTGGGCTGACTGCCCTAAAGGGAGGTAGAATGTGATAGTGAATGGTTTTTGATTTTTTGATTCACAGTTGTGAACAGCCCTCCTTTTCCTGTCCCTGTCATAAATCTGCAATCTGCAAATCGTAAGGCACCTGCCTTTTCCCAGAAACAAATTGACGACCTTCTAGGACAGATCAAGAGATCTACAAGAGAAAGTGAAGGGGCAGCTGGAGGCTCAGTGGATTGAGCCAGGCCTAGAGATGAGAGGTCCAAATCTGGCCTCAGACACTGTGTGACCCTGGCAAGTCACTTAACCCCCATTGCCTAGCCCTTACCACTCTTCTGTTTTGGAACCAACAATACACAGTATTGATTTTAAGAGAGAAGGGGGAGAGAGAGAGAGAGAGAGAGAGAGAGAGAGAGAGAGAGAGAGAGAGAGAGAGAGAGAGAGAGAGAGAGAGAGAGAGAGAGAGAGAGAGAGAGAGAGAGAGAGAGAGAGAGAGAGAGGGAGATAGACAGAGACAGAGAGAGAGAGAGAGAGAGAGAGAGAGAGAGAGAGAGAGAGAGAGAGAGAGAGAGAGGGAGAGAGAGAGAGGGGGAGAGAGAGAGGGGGGAAGAGAGAGGGGGGGGGAGAGAGAGAGAGAGAGAGAGAGAGAGAGAGGGAGAGAGAGAGAGAGAGAGAGAGAGAGAGAGAGAGAGAGAGAGAGAGAGAGAGAGAGGGAGACAGAGACAGACAGAGAGAGAGAGAGAGAGAGAGAGAGAGAGGGAGACAGAGACAGATAGACAGACAGACAGACAGACAGACAGAGAGAGAGGGAGACAGAGAGAGAGAGAGAGAGAGAGACAGATAGAGACAGAGAGAGAGACAGAGAGAGAGAGAGAGAGAGAGAGAGAGGGAGACAGAGAGAGACAGACAGACAGACAGAGAGAGAGAGGGAGACAGAGAGAGACAGAGAGAGAGAGAGAGAGAGAGAGAGAGAGAGAGAGAGAGAGAGACAGATAGAGAGAGAGAGAGACAGAGAGAGACAGAGACAGAGAGAGAGAGAGAGAGAGAGAGAGAGAGAGAGAGAGAGAGTTGTAACGGATGGAAATCTGCTGGAAATTACAAGAAAGAAACTGAAATTGACGGAAGGAACTCAGGAGAAACAGAATTTTTCATTGTAGCAAAGAATGTCAAAAAGTGATGGCATTAACTAAGAAGACACAGGGAGAAAGAAACAGATTCCAAACAAGACTTCTTTGAATACATTCTCTTAAGTTGAACACTTAGTGAGTTAGGCTCCTTGATGACTATACCTCCTCCCCTTAATCACTGCATTGATTTATTTGCTCTCATTATTGCTCTCCCTTCACCATTTCTCCCCCCAGACCCCCCCTCCCACCAAGCTCCTTGAGGATAAGGACTGAGTCCTTTTTGTATTTGTATCCCCAGTTCTTGACATAGCATCTAGCATGTTAATTAAAAATCTCTCAAAAAGCTTCCAGTCTAGTAAAAAAGATTACTTGCTTACAGACATGATTATAGTAGAAGGTTTAAAAAGAGTTATGGGTCATGGCAGAGGCGTAAATAAAGCGCGACTGCAGGAGCAGGGTGCAGGGACGGAGGATGTGGGACTTCATGGAGGAAGTAGGGCTTTGAATTGGGTCCTAAAGGATGGTTGGTGTTTTGAAAAAAGCTTTACCAAGAAGGAAATACTACATCCACAGCTGGATTCAAATGTGAATACTTTCCATCATAACATCTTTAGTTAATCTACTCCAACATAGTGTTTCCATGGCTAAATCAGGGCTTCTCCTATTTTTCAGGTCACAGACCCGACTAATTTATTGGGGCAGACAACTCCACGGACCATCTGTCTGCTTTGCCCAGTCAGTCCCATGACAAAAATCAAAAACCATTCACTATCATTAATGGCAGGCATGGCATTGCTTTAAATGAGACAGAAATGGGAAATTCATAAAAAGGCAATTTTAGGGGGCAGCTGGGTGGCTCAGTGGATGGAGAACCAGGCCTAGAGAGGGAGGTCCTCGGTTCAAATCTGGCCTCAGACACTTCCCAGCTGGGTGACCCTGGGCAAGTCACTTGACCCCCATTGCCCAGCCCTTACCACTCTTCTGCCTTGGAGCCAATACACAGTACTGATTCCAAGACAGAAGGTGAGGGTTTTTTTTTTAAGATCATTTTGTTCCAGAAATTAAAATATATATATGATCATATCATAATCCCAAATAACTGAGTGGTAGCATGTGAGAGTGGCCAGAGATCTGGCCTTGGATTCAGAGCCATCTGGGCTTAAGTCCTGCCTCTGACACACGCTGGTGTGTGACCCTGGACAGGTCAGTAAGTGTCTTAACATCCCAAGCTACTAAGGCTTTGGGTTGCAAAGCAGGTACCAATTTGCATGGGTAGAGAGAGTTTCCTTGACAGAAGTTGCCTATATAGTTGACATGACAAGTCCAGACCTCCAAACAAATAAATATTTGACTCCTATAAAGAAACTAGCCTACCCCAAATCTGCAGACCATGCATTGAAAACCAAGATGTTGGTAGATGAGTGGGAAAAATTAATCAGTTATCTCTATGGCCAGAATAAAGGACTTCCATTAAAAGACCAAGAGCCCTGATGAAATGGCAAGGAACATCATGAAGGAAAGCGGAGTTCAGTTGCCCAAGACAATCTAGTTTCAAATCTGTTCTTCTACTGGCCTGGAGCATGGCTTTTCCTTTGATAGCACCCATTATCACAAACAAACAAAGGAATAATACTAGAGCAAGCTGGGGAGAAAAGGAAATAAAGCATAGTATATGTGAATAATAATGTGAATAATTTGATTTTAAAATCTAATGATACAATATGGAATCTTTTCCAATTTTAATATAGGTATTACTTGTTATTTATTTGTATGCTCAGATCTGCAATTTCATTGTGGATTAGCAAGTTGTTTGTAAGAGATGGAGGTCCTGGGTTCATATCTGGCCTCAGACACTTCCTAGCTGTGTGACCCTGGGCAAGTCACTTAACCCCCATTGCCTAACCCTTACCACTCTTCTGCCTTAGAACCAATATACAGTATATAATATAATGCTTTATTGAGAGAGAGAAATGGGGCAGAGGGGGAAAACTGTTTTAAGTCATTGACCTAAGACAACTGCCCAAAATTTAATAGAAAAATTCCTTACTTATAGAAGAATCCTGATGCAATCAAGACTTTCTGAAGGGATTATAACATTTCTACAAGGGTTGGAGACAGAATGTTGAATAACTTTTATTAATAATATTATATTTTATCAATAATATTTTAAATCATTTTTAAACCCTTACCTTCCATCTTGTAATCAATATTGTGTGTTGGTTCTAAGGCAGAAGAGCTGTAAGGGCTTAGGCAATGGGGTTCAAGTGTCTTGCCCAGGGTCACACAGCTAGGAAGTATCTGAGGCCAGATTTGAACCCAGGACCTCTTTTCACTAGGCTTGTCTCTCAAGCCACTGGGCTACCCAGCTGTCCCCTTGAATAACTTTAGAATGAACACATTCAAGCTAATGAACGTCTTGAAGAAATTGGAGAATAGCTTTACAGTGGGTACACTGAAGCATCTTAGACCGATACAAAGAGAAGAGTTTGGGACTGGATTATCTGGGAGGGGTGATGTGAGGATCATCCCCCAGCCATTGGGCTAGACCTCCAGGAAGAAACTTCAGATACAAAAGGAGAGACTTCCAAGACAAAAGGGTCCTCAAGACTGGCACTGAAGATTTGATCCTGGGTACTTCAGGGTCTGAGACCATCATCCTGGGACTTCTGCCCCAAGCAGATTCCCAAACGCCCAAAGACCCAAACCCTATCTGTCCAGCTTGAAGAGAAATGGATGGGGGGCACATGGGAGGTTAGGTGGCTCATCCATGGTCATACAGTTGGAGTAAGAATGGCGCTGAGATTTTCTAGACTGCAAGGCTAGTCCTCTCTCCCTCTATATAACATGGACTTTCAATATAATCATGCACATAGAGGCAGCTGTCAGATGGTGGAGAGCACTGGACTTGGAGTCAGATCAGTTCACATCCAGCCTCAGATGCTTCCTAGCTGTGTAATCCTGGGCAAGTCATGGAACCTCAGATGAACCTTATGAAAGGATCCACTAGATCCACTGGAGAAGGCAACAGCAAACCACTCCTGTCTCCTTGCCAAGAAAACCGTATGGTTAAGCCATGGTTCGTGGAGTCATGAAGAGCCAAACGTGACTGAACAACAACACAGGCATATCTTTATGGAATGAAAGGCTATTTTCAAAAAAAAGTATTTAAATTCAAGAAGCACTTATTCTAGGCTTACTGTGTGTTGGGCACAGACCGGGCTGTTATGAAGACATAAAGACAATAACAAGATAATCCCATCTCTCAAGGGACTTACATTTTCTGAGGTCATACAGCACATGCACCAATAAATGCTAGAAGACTACAAAATGAATCCAAAGGATTTGGAGGGGGACCAGAAAAACTCTTTTATAGAAAATGATTCTTGACCTCTTTGGGGGAAAGTTTTATTTAATTAATTAATTTAGAATATTTTTCCACTGTTACAAGATTCATGCTCTTTCCCTCCTCTCACTCTAACCCCCCTCCCCTATTGCACCGGATTTTACATGTCTGAGCTCTTTTTTGAAGGGAGCTATGTAGCCAGGGAGAGAATGATTGACCGGTCTTGAGACATGGAATCTTGCCTGAGCTGGTTGAATCAGTTTTGCCAACTGCCACTCTGGAGCTGAGAGGTGATGGAGGAAGGTGTATAGCTGAGACATCCTGGAAATCCATCCATCAAGCAACTGGCCTTTGAGGATCGACTGGCTTTGGTGAGAGGAAATCTGCAGTCTTCTGGTGGACAGTGACTGGAGAGCAGAACCTTTGCGTTGCTGAGCCCATCTGAGGACTCCATACCTGGGATTCCTGAAATCTGATCAAGCATTGGCTCTGTGTGTGAGATTTTGGGTTTGCTGTGGGATAGTCTTTAGTTAGATATAAGCTTGATTAGATAATTAAATTTAGAGAAATGGGAGCCAAGTGCTAACCTTTTCCCCTTTATTCCATTCCCAAAACCTTTCCTTTAACTGTTGTTGGGTTTTGTTTGTTTGTTTGTTTTGTTTTTGTTTTTAAAAGCCCTTACCTTCCATTTTGGAGTCTATTGACTACAAGGCAGAAGAGCGGTAAGGGCTAGGCAATGGGGGTTAAGTGACTTGCCCAGGGTCATACAGCCAGGAAGTGTCTGAGGCTAGATTTGAACCTAGGACCTCCTGTCTCTAGGCTTGGCTCTCCATCCACTGAGCCACCCAGCTGCCCCCCTTTCCTTTAACTGTTAATAAATTCAATTTTATTTATATGTGCCTTCTCCTTCTGTATAGCCTTCCATTTCCCCTTTCCTAAAAATCATAAGAACAGCGAGCATTCCAGGCAGAGGGGACATTCTATGCAAAAAAAAGCTCCAGACAGTGAGACGAAATAAACTGTACAGAAATAGCAACAGAGTTCATGATGGGGAATAAGGAATAATCAATTCGGAACGTTGCGTCTTTAGTCCTACATGCCGACAGTTGAGTTTCTCTTTCTCCTAGAGTCACTAGGGAACCACCAAAACGCCTTAATCCGCAGAATGACCCGGCTAGACCTCTGCGTAGGGAAGGTCTGCTTGGCAGCTGTGAAAAGGCTGGTTTGGAGAGGGAGGGTGGATCCAGGTAGACCAACTGTGAAACTATCCTGATAGCCTAAGAGGGAGATGAAGAGGAGCTGAGGTCGTGGAGCGAGTAAAGAAACGGGGACAGACGGGAGCAGTACTGTGTAATGCGAAGCCACAGGACTTGGCAACTGATTCCATGTGAGAATGAAGAGCCAAGATGGAATTTCAGGTTGTCAACCTCTGGAGTCTGGGCGATTACGTCATCCCGGTGGAGCCCTCCACAGAAGCAGAGAAGTTCTGAGTGCAACTGAGAGTTTGAGATCCTTCCGGGACGTAGAGATGGAGCTATCCAGCAAGCTTTTGTGGCTAGAAGAGCTCCCAGAGGCCAACCCCCTCGTTAGTTAGAGGGGGGAAACTGAGTCTCAGGGAGATGAAGGGGCTAGCTCAGGAGCTTCACGCAGATATTTTGTGTCCGAGCTGAAATGTGAAGCCAGATTTGGCTCCCTTTAAGTCCAGCATTCCATACGTGGTGCCACACTGTGGTGCCCAACCAGAGAGACGCTGTCAATGGCTATGGAAGAGTATGGTGGAGGAAGAGAGATCTTTTGGGGCTCCTGGGGCTGGAGGCTCTTGTTGGCAGCTGCTTTGGGCTTAAGTGGTAAATTCATATTAATTAGGCATAGCCACCTGATCGTGTGATTCTCTCTTACCGTTTACTAATAAGGAAATATATAAAAATATATTTAAAATAAATTAATTATAAATTAAAATATATAAAATTAATATAATAAATTAATATACAGACTCTAGAGAATTTTTATCATAATACTGTCTATCTACATTCAATGACATGCTAGCCTAAGATTAATATGATGGAGACAACTAACACTGGAAAAGATGAAGGGCAAGCACCAAGTGAAAAAAGTAGATTATTTGAAGAGATATTCTAATCACTGATAGGTCATTAGCTTGAATTTACTTCTAAGGTGTTTCAGCCATCCTACCAACTTCTCCTGGTTTATGAGGATCACAGGAAGCCTGGCCTTATGTTATCTGAATGATTTGCTAATGTTGGCCAAAGTTCCTTTTGCAGGCAGTCCTCCTCTGTGCTGCCCTCTTGATCTTTAGCCTCCATATGAAGTCAATGACAGCATTTCCAGGAGAAAGCGGCAAGTCCTTTACTTCTCCTTGGTTCTAAATGCTGCCCACTGGTATTTGGAGATGGACAAATCAAGTTGGATGTCGTGGGATCTGAAGGGCACAGAGAAGTGCCATCTGGCATTTGGAGGACTGTCCCGTGGAAGAGGGATTCGATTTGTTCTATGGTTCCAAAGAGACAAAACAAGGATGGATGGGGAGATGAAGGGAAGCGTGAGGTTCTAGGTAAAGGAAAAACATGTTAGCAATCAGAGCTTTTCAGAAGCAGAATGGGCTGCCTCCAGAGGTGGTGAGCTTTATGTTACAGAAGGTCATCAAAGGAAGATTGGATGACCACTTTGTAGTTAGTTGTAGAAGGGAATCTTATCCAGGAAATGGTCAAACCAAATAACTTCCAAAATGAGATTCTGTGATTGTGCTTGAAAAAAGTTTGTTTTCAAGTATATAAATTTCTTTGTAATCTTTCTTCCAATCCATTGGGTAAATGGCCATGAAGTACTCATGGGAAGCCATTGAATGGCACAGGGATGGAGGAGTTATCATCTGCCTTATTCTGTCTCCCTCCTCTATTAAGATTGGTTAAGACTGACTGTTCTTTGCCATATCCTTTATCACAAAGGTTACAGCCTTTTTCAGAAGTATAAGAAATATCCAAAAAGCTGCCGACCTCTTGAAAAGAAAAGACAATATGTACAACAACAAGCAACTCCTACATTAGAACTTTATGTTCTTCCCTCTGTGGGAGAAATGAGGCTGATAACGATGACCTTCGGAAACACTAACATGAAGTATCAGTATTACAGATACCACATGCCTGTCCAGGGCACAATTCTATTTGTTTACTCTCAAGTTCTGCGGAGAGGACAGGATCACTAACGTTTGGCTGGACCTTTTTGCCCCTGATACAGTCTAAAGAGGGCACATTAGTAAATACTTCTTGGAAATTGTTCTGCATCAAGAAAACAAAAGCAAAACAAAAAACAACAACAACAAAAAAAAACAGTTCCTACTGGTGGGGACTTATATTTGATGCCAAGCAAAACAGTTGTTTTGTGTTTGGGTTGAGATATCCAACTTGGAACTCCACCAGGCACAAACCATTTCATGAGGAATTGCTGCTGCTGCCAGCAAACCACTGCATGTTCTGGGAAATCCAGCCAGAGAAATAATAATACTGATAATTGCTTTACTGCTTTGGGGTTCATCATTGGCAATGCATCTGTTTAAATCTAGGAGTGTGTAATTTTGCCTATAACAGCAAAACTGTAGCCTTTTGGCAGCATAGTGTGGTGGATAGGGCTGACTTCATAGCTAGAAAGATCGAGGCTCCAGTCCTGTCCCGTATAGATATTAGTTATGGGACCCTGGCCAAGTCCCTTAAGCTCTTGGTGCTCGGGACAACTCTCTAGGCCTATAAGCTGCAAGGGTCATCTAAGTGGCTTGGGGAATAGAGAACCAGAACTGGACATGGGAGGTTCTGAGTTCAAATTTTACTCTAGACACTTACTAGCTGTGTGGCTCTGGGTAAGTTACTTAACCCCAACTGTCTAGCCCTTATGACTCTTCTGACTTAGAGTGTTTTTATTTTTTTAAGTTTATTTAATTAATTAATGTAGAATATTTTTCCATGGTTACATTCTTTCCCTCCCCTGATCCCCTCCCCCTCCCATAGCTGACACACAATTCCTCTGGGTTTTACATGTGTCATTGATGAAGACCTATTTCCATCTTTTTCATATTTGTACTAGGGTGATCATCTAGAGTCTATATCCCCAATCATATCCCCATTGACCCATGTAATCAAGCAGTTGTTTTGCTTCTGTGTTTCTGCTCCCACAGTTCTTTCTCTAGATGTGGATAGTGTTCTTTCTCATAAGTCCCTCAGAATTGTCCTGGATCATTGCATTGCGGCTAGTAGAGAAGTCCATTATGTTAGATTATGCCACAGTGATCAGTCTCTGTATATAACGTTCTCCTGGTTCTGCTCCTTTCACTCTGCATCAATTCCTGGTGGTCTTTGCAGTTCACATGGAATTCTTCCAGTTCATCATTCCTTTTAGCACAATAGTATTCCATCACCCACAAATACCACAATTTGCTCAGCCATTCCCCAATTGGGGGGGGGGAGGGCATCTCCTCATTTTCCAGTTTTTTTGCCATCACAAAGAGCATAGCTATGAATATTTTTGCACAAGTCTTTTTCCTTATTATCTCTTTGGGGTATAAACTCAGCAGTGCTATGGCTGGATCAAAGGGTAGACAGTCAGTCTTTTAGTATAGTTCCAAATTGCCTTCCAGAATGGTTGGATCAATTTACAACTTCACCAGCAAAGCATTAATGTCCCAATTTTGCCACATCCCCTCCAACATTCATTAATTTCTTTTGCTGTCATGTTAGCCAATCTGGTAGGTGTGGGGTGGAACCTCAGAGTTGTTTTGATTTGCATTTCTCTAATTACAAGAGATTAAGAACATTTTTTTCATGTGCTTAATAGTTTTGATTTCTTTGTCTGAAAATTGCCTATTCATGTCTCTTGCCCATTTATCAACTGGGGAATGGCTTGATTTTTTTGTACAATTGATTTACCTCCTTATAAATCTGAGTAATTAGACCTTTGTCAGAGGTTTTTGTTATAAAGATTTTCCCCCAATTTGTTGCTTCCCTTCTAATTTTGGTTGCATTGGTTTTGTTTGTCCATAAACTTTTTAATTTAATGCAATCAAAATTATTCATTTTACATTTTGTAATATTCTCTTTCTCTTGCTTGGTCTTAAAATCTTTCCTTTCCCATAGATCTGACATGTATACTATTTTATGTTCACCTAATTTACTTAAGTTTCCTTCTTTATATTCAAGTCATTCACCCATTCTGATTTATCTTAGTGTAGTGTGTGAGATGTTGATCTAAATTCAATCTCTCCCATACCAAATTTCCCCAACACTTTTTGTCAAATACTGGGTTTTTGTCCTAAAAGCTGGGATCTTTTGGTTTATCGTGCACTATCTTGCTGAGGTCATTTACCTCAGGTCTATTCTACTGATCCTTCTTTCTGTCTCTTAGCCAATACTATATTGTTTTGATGACCATTGATTTATAGTATAAGGGGGAAAGGGGTTAATTTTTAAAGGGTTGGACTTGATTATTTAAGAGTGTGGTTGCCAGGAATTTAATTAATTCCAAAGAGATTTTATTTACAATTTATTTACAAAATGTAGAAAGAGTGAAGCAAGAAATCAGAGAGAGGATAAGGTAAGATATCTAGCCTGAGCACTAAGTTATTTACTCCAGCCCCTGGCTCAAAAACTAGGCAAGGGAGTTTAGTCCTCAACCAGATTGGCCTCCACCCTTGTAGCCCAAGACCTGGGGAAGTCTCTTCAGAAAAATCCAGCAGTAAAAAGTCAGCTTTCACTCACCATGTGTCAGTCTAGTCAGCAGATCCTTCTGCCCCTTCTTCACCAGCCTCAATTCAAAAGCATACAGAATTCCTCCCCTCTCCACTTCCAAAAAATGAAGAACTCCTCTCTCACAGGAGGTTCCACTCCAAGTATCCCAGTTCCAAGTCAAACTCCACATTTAAAGACATTTTCTCTTGCGTTACTTCCCCTAATTCCACATCTACCAATCACAGCTTATGCTGTGCTCTAGGACTGCCCAGAAGGCAGTTAGTCAATTCTGATTCATTACCCACTATCGCACAAGTGGGTCACAGAACTCCCACTTCATGATTAAGTGGGATATTTGCACTTTTGGTGATTAGATCTAAATGAGCAGATCTTCATACTTAATTTTTAAATACCATGTTTGCACTTTTTTGTGATTGAATCTAAAAATAGGCAGGTCTCCATACTTAACTTTTAAGTAGGGTATTTATACTTATGGGGATTAAAATCTAAAAATAGACATGAGTTACAATTTAAATCTTCACAATCAGGGAAGAGCTAAGCACCTTCATTGTTATAATCAGGGGACAATGAAATCGAATCTTCACAATAGTACAGTTTAAGATCTGGTACTGATAGGCCGCCATTCCTCCCTTCCCCCCCCCCATTATTTCCCTTGATATTCTTGAACTTTTGTTCTTCCAAATGAACTTTGTTATACTTTTTTCTATTCATTAAAAAGGTTTCTTCGTAGTTTAATAGGTATGGCACCAAATAAGCAAATTAATTTGGTTAGGATTGCCATTTTTATTGTGTTAGCTCATCCTACCCATGAGCAATTAATGTTTTTCCCGATTGTTTAGATCTGGTTTTAATTGTGTGGAAAGTGTTTTATAGTTGTTTATATAATTCCTGTTTGTCTTAGCAAATAGATTTCTAAATATTTTACATTGTATAGGGTGATTTCTAAATATTTTACATTGTATAGGGTGATTTTAAATAGAATTTCTCTTCATAACTCTTGCTGCTGAGATGTATTGGAAATATATTGAAATGTTGATGATTTATGTGGGTTTATTTTGTGTCCTGCAGGCTAAAGTTGTTGATTATTTCCACTAGCTTTTTAGTGGATACTCTAGGATTCTTTAAGTAGACCATGATAACATCTTCAAAGAGTGGTAGTTTAGTCTCCTCATTGCCTATTTTAATACCTTCAATTTCCTTTTCTTCTCTAATTGCTACTGGTAGTGTTTCTATTACAATGTTAAATCATAGAGGTGATAATGGGCATCCTTGCTTCACTACTGATCTTACTGGGAAGGCTTCTAATTTATCCCCATTGCAAATAATGCTTACTGATGGTTTTAAATATAGACTGTTTATTATTTTTAGGAAAGGTTCTTCTATTCCTATGTTTTCAATAGGAATGAATGTTGTATTTTGCCAAAGCCTTTTGTCAAAGGCTTTTTCTGCATCTATTGAGACAATCATGTGATTTCTGTTGGTTTTGTAAAAATTAAATTAATGTCAAATAATAAAAATATTATATTTTAGGAGAATTATTAATGATCATTAGACATCAAGGAATAAAGAGGATACAAAATAAAGACCATGTGCCCATGGCTGATCAGCCTGTTGAAAATCCCACTCATCACCATCAAGTCAAGATGCCAAAGAGGATGGGACCCTCTAAGTCCCTACCTAATATCCCCTGTCTACAGGAAGTATGTAATGACAGAAAGTCAGTGGACTCCCAGGAAATGTCATTCTTTTTTAAGGTAACAGATTTTCAGTTTTACAGTTTGCTTGTTGATATGGTCAATCATGTGGATGGTTTTCCTAATATTAAACCATCCTTGCATTCCTGTTATAAATCCCACTTGATCATAGTGAATAACCCTCGTGATGACTTGCTGGAGTCTTTTTGCTAGTATTCCATTTAAGATTTTTATATCTATGTTCATTAAGGAGATTAGTCTGTAGTTTTCTTTCTCTGTTTTTGATCTACCTGGCTTTGGAATCAATACCATATTTATGTCATAAAAGGAATTTGGTACAACGTATTTTGTTCAGTAGTTTGTATAGTATTAGGATTTGTTGTTCTTTAAATGTTTGATAGAATTTACTTGTGAATCCATCTGGCTGCGGGGATTTTTTCTTAGGAAGTTCTTTGATGACTTGTTCAATTTATTTTTCTGATATGGGGTTATTTAAGTATTCTATTTCTTCTTCTGCTAATCTAGGCAATTTATGTTTTTGTAAATATTCATCCATACTACCTAGATTTGCCATATTTATTGACATATAATTGGGCAAAATAGTTCTTAATAATTACATTAATTTCCTCTTCATTAGAGGTGAGGTCTCCCTTTTCATTTTTGATACTGTTAATTTGGTTTTCTTCTTTCCTTTTTTTATTGGATTAACCAGTACTTTATCTATTTTATTTGTTTTTTTAAAGTACCAGTTTCTAGCCTTAATTATTAATTCAATAGTTCTTTTAATTTCAATTTTATTAATTTCTCCTTTAATTTTTAGGATTCCTAATTTAATGTTTATCTGGGGTTTTTTAATTTGTTCTCTTTCTAGCTTTTTAACTTGCATACTCAATTCATTGACCTCTTTCCTCTCTCATTTGTTAATATATGCACTCAGGGATATAAATTTTCCTCTGACTACTACTGCTTTAGCTGCATCCCATAGATTTTGATATGATGTCTCTTCATTGTCATTCTCTTCAGTGAAATTATTGTTTCTATGACTTCTCCTTTAACCAACCAATTTTGGAGAATCATATTATTTAATTTCCAATTAATTTCTAATTTGCCTCTAGAAAGAATTCTTAGTATTGATTCTAAGACATAGTAAGAGTTAAAAAAAAAGACTATAAACTATAGAAAATCCTCCACCTACCTGAACTTTATGGTTAGAGGGAATTTCCTCATCTGGGAGTTCCCTATATCAATGAAACCATAGACCTAGAGACCTGTGCCCTGGCTTCTTTACAGCAAAACTACTAGGTGACAGTACAAGCCCAGGAAATAGTATGATTGAAAGTACCTGGATTTGGAGAAGAGGGTCTGAATTCCAATGCCTGCTATATGTCTTTGGGCAAGTCACAACCTACTTGAGCCCCAGTCTCCTAATATTTAATATAAGGTAATTAAACTAGATGACTTCTGAGGTTTGTGAAGCTGTAGGGGTACAAACTTAGTAGTTGTAGTATTTTGTCAAGGTTTCATTGTTGCTGTTGAGTCATTTTCAGGCATGTCTGATTCATCATGGCCCCATTTGAGATTTTCTTGGCAGAGATACTGCAGTGGTTGCCATTTTCTTCTCTAACTCATTTTATGGATGAGGAAACTGATGAAAACTGGGTAAAATGACTTGCCCAGGGTCACATAGCTAGGAGGTGTCTGAGGCCAGATTTGAACTCAGGAAGAGGAGTCTCCCTGACTGCAGGCCAGTGCTCTATTTACTGTGCAATCTATCTGTCAGAGTTTCATTACTGAATGACATTTTTATTGAGAGGGATGATTAGTTACTGTTGTAATTCTAGCAAGACAAGGAAAGGCTACACTGAAGTGGGGAATGCAGGGGTGGGGAGTAGTTGTTCAAGGTCAGTCCCTCAGTAAGTAGCAGGAATAGTATTCAAACCTATATCCTTTCACTCCAAATATAGTTTTCTTGACTTTTTATCAGGAATGAGAACCTGCCACTTTGTAATAAGTGAGAAATCTCACCTTCGAAGGGGGGGCTGAGGGGTTTCTGAAGTACCCCTGGGTCTTCTACCTCATAACTGAGAGCTGAAAGAGAGCTGGGTGGCTGAAGAACTTCTGAAGCCACCAGTGAAGACTGCTTCTTGCCAGTAGCTGCTTTCTCTCCAGAAATTCTACTACTGTTTCCTTCACCTTACCTGCTGCAAACATCACAGACCTCCGAGGGTGTGCTGGCTAGGACTCTCAAACCAGAGCCCAGCCCTCCTGATTTTTGTCTCCCAGAACTGTTTCTAGATTAGTCCTTTAGGATAATACTAGTATTTAGATTCTAGAAAGTGCATTTAGTTGGGAAAGAGGCAGAGGCATTTGTGGGCACAGACATTGGCCCCTTGAACCAATGACTGCATAAATAATCTGTCAGGGCTACCCTTACCCTCTTCCCCTCAACCCATTTACCTTATCTCTTCAATGAACCCCTTAATCAGCAGTCAGATTTCAGTTTGGCCTAATTCATAGAAGGAAGAGTGCTTAAGGAACTGGGGACAGGCCTCACACTTGAGACCTGTTCCTCTGTGGTAAGACCAGTCGAGGCCTGCCACATATCTCCTTTGGGGAAGGAAATCTAGAAACCTTCCTCTAGAATTGCTGACTGGGGAGACACACATCTCCTCTCCTTAGCCTTTACATTAAAAGGCGTTCAAGTGATACAGACTGCTAGTTATCACTTGAGAAGGAGAGAGGAGGGAACTGCCTGTCCCTCTCTCCTAGTTTTAACTTTAACCCCTGATCCTGTTCACTTCAGGGTGAGAGAGAGAGGTGCTGCCATCCCCTCTCTCATAGGTTTCACCTCAAACCCAGGTCCTGATCACTTGATCCTCCCAACACCTCACTGGTGTAACACCTCAACCAGTGAGCCAAAGCCATCTATTATTAATATAGTATTCTAGTATTTTGACATGTAGTGGTGATTCATTTAGTTTCTAAAGAAAATTCTTCAGTTTGGCATTCAGGGTCCTTCAAAAGTTGGCACTAGCCTCCATTACCATCCTAATGAAACATTTCCACACTCGTTACAGAGCCAAACTGACCTTGCACTTGCTCACACATGCTCTTCCATGGCTTTGCCCAGGCTGTCCCCTTTGGTCTGGAACATACCTTCCCCTCCCCTCTGCCTCTTGTAGCCCCTATTTTTCTTTTACGTTCAATTTAGATGCCATCTCTCACATGAAGGCTTTCCTGATCCCCTGTCTCCCTCCCACTCAAATTATCTTGTTCCCTTGTTACACTTACATATTATTTTCCCTGCATGAAATGTTCAGGGAAGGAGCCATTCAGTATGCCTGTGTCACCAGCTGTGAATGTACAGCACCTAACACAGAGTAGGTGCTTAAATGTGAAAAGATTGAATAAAAATAATCTTATACAGGGTGGGTCAGATAGGCACCCCTCTCTCTCCCCCCAAAAAAGTGGGATCTAGTTCCATTATACTAATGGGGAGAAAGAATATTTGGAAATAACTGGTAGCTCAAAACTCATTTGTAAATCTTTCAGCAGAGGTATTTAGGGCACAAAAGGCTGTTTACTTTTTGAAAAATAGGAAATGTTTCATGAATTTGCATGTCATCAGGCTGCAGAAAGGATGCTCATCTTCTCTGTATTGTACCAATCTTAGTATATGTGCAGCCAAAGCAAGCACTCAGTTTACTTTCTAAAAGTGTCCCTAGAGTCCTTACCCAGAACCTGTTTAGTTACAGAGTGCACACCGGCTGCAATGCCCCAAACAAAAAACACTGACTGAAACCCAAGGACCACTATCCAATGGCATGCTCGATCCATGAAGGTCCTCAAAGAAGGTAGTTTTATATTAGAGGTTGGCTCCTAAATAAAGCAGTTTACCGCCTGTTACCTTGTTTGCCATCACCATGGATTATGCACAAGTTAGTCTGCTTTATGGCCTTTGTTGGCACAACCTGCTTTTCTCAAGTCTGCAGTTCTCAACTCGAAGCTGGTATGTGCCCCTGCCCCATCCTTGCCCACATCTTCCACAAGTCTGCAGCTTGCCTTAATTGCTCGTGGTATTTCCACATTCTAGAATTTTCCTGGATCTAGTCAATAATGAGCTCTTTCTGCAAAATAACTCCTTCTTGTTAGATTAAGAGCCTGCCTTGTTGTTCTCAGTTCTTCCACCCACCCATCCACTGGGGTGAGGTCAACTCCATTCAGAAACTGGGGATCCCAGTGGGCAGGTTTTGTTATTTCATCCATGTAATTCCTCTAAAATTTCTTTTTGTCTTGACTCAAGGGGCCTCTGTGACCGCATACTGAGATTAGGAGATCTCGACTTTAACCCAGCCCTAGTATCCTTCTGTTTTTTTCTTGGAAAGCTGTAGAATAGCTTCACCAGAACACACAGCCTAGCTTTCAGATGCTACCGGATCACTTTGATTTTTCTCCTTGTTTGCTTCTGAAAATGATGCACCTGAGCTCTCTGGGAAAGCACAGTTAAATGACCAAAACGACCATGCCTGCCTGTTCCCTCCCACTGACCCCCCCCCCCCTCCCGTGCTGCAGCTTCTCCCCTGTCCCCAACCCCCAACTAGTCATCTGGTTTTGTACTTTGGTTTTATAAACAAATGTGCCCAAGAGGTACAAACACTTCACCAAGATATCGCGAGATGTAGAGCACGTTATTTGGGACCAGGTGACATTTGAGGAAGGGTCTATGAAGTCAGATACGTTCCCTTTTGCTTCCATCCTCAGACAAGCTATGCTAAGGATAAGCAATTCTTCTCCCCCCCAATAACGAGCTGATTACAATTCCCCGTTTGAACCCTTCTCTGGAGCAATGGGGAGAAGCAGAGCTCCGAGTTCCGCTGGACTTTCTGGAATAAGTCCTGGGACTCCTAAGGGCGGACATAGAGATTTCGATGCGCGCCTTTCCATGACGCCTCCTTACCAGAGAGCCGTCCACCGCGCGGCTGGCACAGACTTGCAGGTGCTGCCGATGCACCTGAGAGCGAGATTTGCTGCGCCTGAGCCCGCACGCGTGTCTATCCCATAGTTGGCCCCTGGCAATACTGTTCCCCAGAACACTCGGCTTAATACTCTCTGTATCTGATGTCTGCTTCCAAAAGAAGACTCGCTCTGCTCCATCTCACAGCACGAGTCATTGGGATCCCGACCCAAAGACAAGTTTCCAGCTACAATGTCAGTGAGCTACAGTCGGATGGCACTCGATTAGTAAGAAATGAATATGCCCCGCTGTCAAGAATTCACAGGCCATGTCCATGCTAGCACGAGTCCTAGTCTTGTCCCCAGACACTGCCGCCAGGAAGCCCTCCAAGCCCGGCTGCGGTGTTACGGCAACGGGGAGGTCGGGATCAAATGATAAAGATGATCTCACTCCATCACCTCCTGACACAATTCAACTATTTCTCCTTCCCCAAGGAGACTATGGACTGACTGCAAGGAGGAGTGAGAGACACAGGACTGACAGTAACTTGGATCCCTCCAAACCAGAGATGCCCGGAAGTTTACCTTCTTTGGGACTCCATCTGTAAAGGAGGGACTGAAGCTCCTTTTCCGTCTTTATCTCTGGTCCTAGACGGTAGGATAGCTCTCTAAGCCATCGAGGTCCGAGTTCTCTGTCAGAGCCGAGGGGGACCAGCAAGGTCGTGACCGGGCCTGAGCCATGTGGCTAGTCAGTGTCAAAGGCAGGATCCGAATCCTCAGAGGCCGGCGCTCTTCCCACTGTGATGGGCCACATTCTACTTATAGTAGTTAGTATAGGGCAGGCCCGGTTCGGGCTCATTTGCTGTTTCAGATTTGCTGTTGGAATGAAACGAGATATTGTAGATCATCTAACAGTCTGCAGAAAGATGTTTTCTTGGTCACAGAATGGAAAGGCTACCGAGCAAGGAGAAGACTCGATGCCGGTGATTAATGGCTCTATTGGCGTGACAGTCGACCCTGAGGGGAGGCAACACCCGACTTCTACACATAGGTCACCAGGAAGGAACACCAAGGGCCTAAGCTGATCTGGTCTGCAGGGTAGTTTCAATTCCTACGAAGGAAAAACTAACCTAGTTTACATGGGCAGATATCGTTCTTACCATGATAATAATAACTGCCATCTATATGATGCTTTACATACCTTGCCTCACTGGATCCTCACAAGTCTGTGGGGCAGGGCTGGATAAGGATCTGGGCCTCAAATATTCTTCTGAATGCAAATTCGGCTCCCTTTTGGTGCAAATGTGGGCTTACAATGTGGTTTATTTGGGAACAACAGATTCATCAAAATGAAACTCATTTTGGGGGAAGTGAACCCCTCCTTACACTATGCTGCGCAAACTCCCACCATCTGGAAGTGGTAGTGATCAGAAACAAAGCAAGACACACATTCTGCCTGCTGCTATGGGTGATAGGTTGTCCTTAGCCTACTCAAATTCTTTTACCTTAAAAAAGGTTAAGCTCTGCTGAAATGTCTCTCATTGTTAGGGGTGGCAGTGAAGAGATAACTAGGGTAGGACTCAGCCTCCTTTCCATCAAACCAGGTTTCCTGTTTAGCACAATCAAGTATACCTTATCCAAAAGTAGCTGAACTTTAGAATCCAAGGCCAGAGAAGAGTCTGGCTTGCCACAGGTTCTGTGGTCCAACACACCCTAAGTCAAACATTCTCTCTGGGTTGAGAGAGGGAGAAGAGTGGAAGGGAATGAGGCTGTACCTAAAACAGGTGCAAAATAGTGTAAAGTTTTTCCCTTTTCCATGACTTCTGGAGTTATATGGACACTGAAAGAAGAGAACTGGACTCAAAAAAATGACTTATATTTTGTAACAAGGAAACAATTTGAAGCAATGATGATTTGTTTTTTATTTTCCCCTTCTCAAATATTATCCTGTATTAGTTTTGTCTATTCACTGAATGTTTAAACTAGTTTGTACCCTGGAGATCATTTGGTTTATGGGTTCTTAACCTGGGGTCCATGCATAGATTTTCAGGAGGTCCATGAACTTGGATGGGGAAAGAAAATCTTTATTTTTTGCTAATCTTTAACTTAAATATATTTTCCCTTCAATTATTAATTTTAAAAAATTCTGAAAAGGGGCCCATAGATTTTTATAAATTTGTAAAGGGGCCCATGATACAAATATGGTTAAGAACTTCTGATCTTGTCAGACTCTCTCCTTTTATAGAAAAGAAAACCAGAATAATAAAACTTTAGAGTGTAGGGAATGGTGTTAAACTCAAATAAAAATAGACCCTTTTGGACTGCCCAATTCCATTTGAATTTGATTTGGGCAACATTCAGGGGTTTTTCTGGCCCTGCTAAGTTTGAGTATAAGGGACTTGTCTGTGTATGTTTAAATTGACATTTTATGTTTTAAGATTCATACAGATCATATAATGTGTCTTTTATAGATAAAGAAACTAAGACTAACAGGTAAAATAACTTGGCCAAGATCATTCAGCTAGTTATTGGCAGGAGAGGGACAAGAATTCAATCCAAACATTTATTAAGTGCCTGCTGGGTGCTGAGGCACTGGGGGTAAATATAAAATTTAGATAAGATGCCAGCTCAATCCTTATGTTGTCAGGTCTGCTGGCTTCCCTCTTAGTTCAGTCATTTTCTACCATATTCACAATTTAATAATTCTCAATGCTTAGTTATTCCACGAAGGAATATTTAGCTCTTTTGTCTAGAATTTCATGATTTTATTTCTTTGACCATCAGCTTCACCAGACTGCCAACTGGGAACCATAATAAAAAAAATTTTTTTTTTAAGTCCTCCTACTCTGAAACTTCATAGTTTATCAAGCAGGCTAAATTTTTATTAACTCATGCCAAAATACTTAATTTGCAGCAATACCAATTTTGAATTTTCATTGATTTATATATTGTCTGATTTTACTATTTAATATAAAAAAGTAAACACTAAGTGCCTCTTTTGCACAATCTGATTCTGGTTTCCTTCTCTTTTTAGGAAATCTGTCCCATAGGTCACTGTGGCTAAAAGTTCATCAAGTAGAAGTCAATTTTCTGATGAGGATCGTTGGCATGCCTAGGCTGGTCCTTTTACATTGGGGTCAGTCACTAGAATGTCTTCATAGCCTTCATTAGGGAGTAAAATCTTAAAAAAAGTGGCCCTCTTTTTGAAAATCCAGAGTTAATGCTGAACCATTGATAAGGTACCGGTCTTTTATGGATTATATTTCTCTTATTGCCCTGATTAATCAAGGGATGACTGTTTCAGCAACTTTCCAAAGGCCAGGGCTCTGTGAAATAAACACTTCTAGCACACTGGGCTAAAATTGAGAAGCTGCTTTGGGGGTAAATGGTACTAAATGAAATTTCGAATCAATTTTGTGATTATACTTTAAAAAAAAAGTGAAGCCCATCATTTGGGGAATGACTGGACAATTTGTGGTATATGATGTAAAAGAGTACTATGGTGCTTTAAGAAATGTTAACTTCAGAAAAACCTGGAAGGACTTGTAAGAACGGATGCAAAGTGAAGTGAGTGGAACTAAGAGAATGATCTACACATTAACTTCAATATTATAAAGACAATAAGCTGACTTATTACATTGATCAGTAACTAATCAATACAGTGACCCACCACAACTCCAAAGGACTCATGAAGAAAAAATGCTATCCATCTCCAGTTAGAAAACTGATGGGCTCAGGCTGCAGAATGAAGCATATTTTTTCCCTTTTATTTTTCTTGATTTTTCCCTCTGCCTCTGAATGTAGCTAATGTAGAAATATATTTTGTATGGCTTCCTCATAAGCTGTATGTTTCCTTGCCTTTTGAACAGTTATGGGAGCGAGGGTGAGAAGGGAGAGAATTTGGAACTGAAAAATATTTTTTTAATAAAAAAATTAAAAGAAATGAATACCCCAGAGTTAGGTTAAAGAGATCCAGTGTGGCCTCAGGTGGGGAATCTTCATTTAGTGGAGTTAACAAGAAGCAGGAACAGAAGGAAGAAGCAGCTGTATAGTTCTGACCCACTCTCCGCATGGTAGAGTCTTCAATTCAGCCTCCAGCCTAGTGTGAAACCTATAGTTCTAGTGCTCCGATGAGGAACTTCAGAGATTTAGAAGCTAGCCAACAAAAGGCTAGGGCTAGTAGAAGTCTATTGAAGCCCAAACTCATGCTGGGATCAGGACCTTGCAAAGCTCCCCCAAGGACACTGATCATATTTTGCTCTAGGCAGCTTTGGCCTGCTTCAGGAGCACTGGAAACACTGAAAGCTTGTAGGAACGTGGCCTGAATTGCTCCCGAGACCTTTGAAGAACACAGCACAATACCTAGAGAAAGCAGTAGTATGATATCAGAGATTATAAAGCAGGACCAAACAAGGCCCATGCTTTCCCTAGAGAGGTATTCATGGCTTCCAGACGTATGCCGGGTCTCACTAGAACACAATCCCAATTTGAGAAATAAAATGGGAAGAATGAATAAACAAAAAATCCTCTCAAACATGATATTTTTTGTGGCTATAATGGTGGCAAAAATACCCAAAACACCTGGAGTCAAACCCAGTTTAAACACAAGTTCAACTAGACTATCTGGAGGAAATGAAGCAGTTTTGGGTTTTTGTTTAAGTAAGATAAATAAGGCAAATTCACTGAGGCATGAGGACAGATCAAGGGTTAGGGTTCTATTAGTCTTCTATTGGAAGAATGATACCACAGAAGAGAATTCAGCAGCCATCTAGTTCAACTTATAGTCAAAAGGAATTTCCAGCACAAAATACCCAAATGGTCAAATCTACATCTGCTTTAAGATATCCAATGAGAGGCAATCCATTACCTTGTAAAGCAGTTCATTCCATTTTTGAAGAGCTCTAATTGTTAAGCATTTCCTAACATCAAAACTAAATTGGCCTCATTGCAATTTCTGTCCACTGGTCCTGGTTCTGCCCTCTTTGGATACACAGAACAAGTCTAATCTCTCTTTCAAATGAAAGCCCTACATATTCTGGTTCTCCTCTGTTGGGCTAAACATTCTCAGTTTCCTTCCACCAGTCTTCAAATGTTATGGACTCTAGGCTCTTCCCCTTCATGATTTCCAATTCGGTTATGCTCCCTAGTTTATCAACATGGCACCAGTACTGAAGACAGTACTCCAGGGAAACTTTGGGGGGGACTATCCTTCTTCTTAGAAATTGTATTTCTTTTGATGAAGCCCAAGGATGAATTAGCCTTTTTTTAAGTGACCACATCAGACTGCCGAGTCATGATAGATCTATCTACTAAAACTAACTGCTGTCTAACCACATATCTCACTCATTCTGTACTTGTGAAGTTCATTTATTTTTACCTAAATGTAAAAATTTACATTTATACCTAATTTTATCTTATTAGTTTAAACCAGATGCTCTGGCCTAGCAAGATTTTTTGGAATCCTAATATCCACCCAATCATTTATTAGGCATCTATATGCAAACCACTATATTAAATGTTAGGGTACAAATACAGAGAAAGGAACAATACTACTTTCAAGAAGCTTACCTTCTGTTGGAGATGGCAAGTATATATGAAAGAAAAGGACAAATACAAGGTAATTGGTTAAAATATGCTAGCAGTTGGGAAAATTGTGAAAGATTTCTTGTTGAAGGCAGTGTTTGAGCTGTATATTGAATTAAGATTGATTATATCAAGCAGACATGAATCTTTAATATTAGTTGTCCATTCCAGCTTTGCATCAGTCAGTAGTTTAGGTAGGCAGTAAGTCAATAAGCATTTATTAAGCCCAACTCTATGCTAAGCACAGAGGATATAAAGACAAAAAAATAGTGGGGGCTGCCCCCAGAAGCTCCCATTCTAATGAGGAAGATATGCAAATAACTATATTCATACAAGATATCTACACTGAAGTGAAAGGTAATCTCAGGGAGAAAACATAGGGTATGAGGAGGGGTGTATGTGCCATAGAAATTGGGATTTGGGCTGAATCTTTGAAGGACGCCAGGAGAGATTCAAGAGAGCACCCCAGCCAAGAGAGAGAACCAGTGCAAAGGAAGTCAGGGAATAAGTGTATCTCTTGTTATGAACAGCAAATAGTCTAGTGCAGCAGGCTCTTAGGATCCTAGGTGAAGAGGAATGAAGAATGAGAAGACAGGAAAAGTATAACTTAAAATGCCTAAACTGGGATATTATCCTTTACCCTGGATGTAAGCGTGAGCCCATTAGGGCAAGGAGGAGAGGGAAATGGCAATCTTGGGTTTTGGGGAACTCCCTGGCAGCTGAGTGATGGATGGATGGATTAGAGTGGAGAGTGAATTTAATAAACTGTATATATGTCTTTAAGTTATTTCTAAAAAATTTAGAGCCACACAGTCCCCTGGAAACAGGAAGCACACTGCATCTGGAAATTCTCTTTTGTTCTTCCCAGGTAGTTTCTACATGGTTGAAGGGCTGAAAAAAAATACTATGTTGCTGAGCTGTTCTAGAATAACTGCCTAAACAGAGTTCAGCATGTAGTCTTATGTTTTGCATTTGATTTTCTATGTACATGGTAGCCTCTTCCCCTGCCCTACAGAATGTAAGCTTCTTGAGGGTGGGTTTGATTTGTTCTGTTTCTGTATTCCCAGCACCTATCACAGTGCCTCCTCACATGGTGGATGCTCCATAAATGCTGAGTTGAAGCAATTATAGCTCGACTATTTCCATCAGGAACTCATAAATCTTCCAAAATGTGACAACCAAAATCAAATATAAACACCTGAAGATTTGAAAGTCTCATAGAAATGATTAATGGATTATTCACTCCTCAAAGATTTTAAGTAGCAATTTTTAATCAAAATTAACAAGAATAATAACAAATTGATGGCAGTGATTGAGGCTGTGTTCTATTAAAGGTAGAACTAAATTCAGGGTGCTTGGTTGACTTAAAAGATAGGTAGGAATTTATTTTTCATAAATTGTTTTCATATTTATATAAAATTTCATTTAAAATTAATTTAAAAGCTCATAAAAATAAATTAATTTTTGTATTAGGGCCCTGGAGTAGAAAGGCCCCAATTTGTGGACATTTGGGAGAATTACTGTGTATTCCTGTCTAGGATCTGGGTCAGAGACTTCATCCATGCGATTGCATTTTCTTTGTCCGTAGGAATCAGAAAGAATGTCTTCCTTTTATTATAATTTTTTAAAAACAGAATTTGGTTAATAAATGAAGGGGATAAGGGTTCTTTTCCTGTGGATATGTGCCCTACAACCGATGAAGGGATAGTTTGATGGACCACCTTTTAATTAGCTATCTACCAATTAGAGACATATTGGGATATTCAAGGGAGGGGCTGAATAATGAGCTCTTAAAACTTGATTTTTATTGAGCTGCTTGACCAATTTGGGTCCCAGAGATCCCACTTTGAGGACTCTGGTCTTTGAGATAGGGTTAATATTGGCCTAACCGATGAACTCATATAAACTTACCCCAAAATCAATCTCTCACGTTAATTTTAATTATAACACTTACATCCTATCAGAATACACACCAACTGACTGATGAGGTTTCTTTCTTGGAAAGGATTTTTAAGCCTTAAATAGCCATGTCCCAGGAGAATGTAATACTTAAATCATATTTGTAAAAATACATTTAAAATTTAAACATTTAAAATATATTACCTTAAGTATTCTTTTACAACATGACTAGTATGGAAATGTTTTATATGACTACAAATGTATAATCATATCAAATTGCTTGTCATCATAGGGAGGGGAGGAAGGCTGGGAGAATCTGGAACTCAAATAAAAAAAAATGTCAAAAATTATTTTTACACAAAATTGGGGGAAAATAATTTTAAAATATATTACCTTAAAATGGAAAATGTCTTTGTTTTTTATTTTGTGTTTGAGCTTAGAATTATTTAAGCTGCTCTTTTTTGCTTTTACAAGTCTCCACAAAAGTCCTATTCCGATACTTCATCCAGGTGTTTGGATGACCTTGGCTTTATCAAAGACCATGTCAAACAAGGGACTTGAATCCTTGGCAGATTCCAACATGCTTGGAATCTAATCCAACAAGCATGTGTCTTCTAGACACAAAGCATCTGTGTTAGGCTCCAGTTCAGGGATAAAAGGAAAAATAGTTCCTACAGTTTATATAGTCTTTTGTAGTGTGGTAGGTTCTATGCCAGTCAGATTATATTAGCTAGCTGTCTCTTCGGACTAGACTAGCAATTTAGAGAATAAGCCTTGCTAAGAATGGAAAAGTTCATCTCAGTTATGTTGGTTGCCAAATGATGAAATTTTTTTAGATATGACAATCTATAAAACTTTTTGTATTCAGATTATTCTTACCTCCATGAATTAGCTATTTTGCAGAAGTTACAAATTAGAATGACTATATATGCTGTTTAAATCATGACAAGAAAAGATGAGTAACTTAAAAGATTAAAAGTTTCAGGAGACTACATATTAAATTTATAATGATTATTTATTAAAGGGAAAAAATGAGGATGAGCCACGTGGCTGGCTATTTCTTCCAGCTGCCTGCTCCATTCTGAGCCAGCCCAGAACAAGACCATCATCCTCCTCAGTCCAAGGCTGGGGAGAGTGGTTCTTTCCATCAATTTATGATCTTTGTGATACCCCTTTTCCAGTCTCTCTGATTGGAGAACTCAGACCTCAATTAAGACAAGATGTGGGTATTAGAAACACCAGGGATTAACCACAAGGTATTTAGAGTGGTTCCCCTGGAATATATTCACTCTTCCTCATAGGGAAAGGTGTTTCCCAGTATGAGGGCTAGGGCCAGCTTATCTCATTTTCAAAGTGTTCTTGTTTATTGATAAAATAAGGAGCTGGTCTCTCCCCTGCCAGTCCTCACCAAAGACAAAAGATATAGACAAAGGAGGGAAGTCCCCACCCAGTACCTGGGAGAAGCCAATTCATAGCTTCATTCTTAAGAATCAAACCACTTGAGCTTTAAAATCAAAAGTTTGTTTGGGGGGCTAAAAGGGGGTACAAATTCATATAAACTTTGCACAAAGCATTTACTTATATAGTACTATGTGCCAGGCACTAAGCTAAGTACTTTATAATTATTATTTCATTTGATCTTCAGGTGCTATTAATATCCCTATTTTATAGATGAGGCAAATGAGGGCAAATAGAGGTTAAATTGTTTGCTCTGAATCACATAGCAAGTGTGTTAAATTATATTTGAACTTAATTCTTCCCAACGCCAGGCCTGGTGCTCTAGTCTTTGTGACATCTACTTGTCCCTATTATATTAACTATGTATAAGAAATGTCTTCTGGATAGTCTGCAACAGATCTATACAATCAGATTTAGAGCTGAAAAGGATCTGAAGAGGCCATATAGTCCTAACACTTCATTATATAGATGAGGAAATTAAGGTTCAGGGAAGTTGTGGCTAAGGTAAAAAGTGGCAGAAGCAGGATTCAAACAGGGGGTGCTGACTCCATATCTAACATTTTCCTGTGTACTATGTACCAGTCTCTCCCCACCTCTTTAAAAACCTCTTGTTCCCTGACTTATCTTAAAGGGAAAAACAAAATAATCATTTCAAAAAAATAACTTGGTCACAAGTCATGATTTGAGTATGAATACATGCTCCTGGAGAATGGCATTGCTTTGTTAAGATACCCCAAAATATATCATGTTTCATTATTTAGGTCATCTGATATAACCTAGGAGCCAGTGAAACATGTGCTGTCCTGGAGATGAGAAAGCAGCTAATTTTCATGTCAAACAAATGGAAACTCCTATACGAGCTACTGCAGCTGAAATTTCTACTTGCTAGAATATAGCACTAGCAGACCTGTAATTAGAGTGAAAGGCTAAGCATGAATAGTTTAAAATCTACATTCTTATATGTAAAACAGAAATATATTAGAAGTCCAGCCTGACTAACCACATGACAGTGTCCATGTCTCAAGACTTTTCTTTAGCTTCCAGAGCACCCCAGGAGGGTTGGTGCTTTGTACCCAACAAGTTTGCAGACATTCCAAGGGTGCCATTTTTTTTGGCTGTCCAGAACATTTCAATTTACTTAGAAGAACAAGAGAGGAACATATACAAAGTTAAATAATAATACAATGGTTAACTAACAGTTCAGTTCTACAATGGAAAACACATCACAAAGACATGATTATTTACCGAGTGAATGCTAGAGATCAAAAGTACAAAGAGAATTCAGAGAAGATAGAGAATTCTTGCTGTGATTTGGTAAAGCTTCATGGGAGAGACAGGATTTGAGAAAAGATTTTGGAAAACAGGAGGAGGACATTCAAGTAAAACTATGAGCACAATGTGAAGCTGGTGGAAAAGGAGGGAAAGGACAATACACCACTGGGAATGGGAGTGGGAAAGCCCTCCTAACAAGTAAGAAGTCTTAAGTTTCTGCCATTAATGATCCACATGACTCTAGATGATTCACATTCTCCTTTTCTAGAACACACAATGGAATGCACATTCCTTCTCTTGTAAAGAGGTACTGAATTAAAAGATACCATCGATTCTTCATTTTCTATGCTACTAGAAAATAAAATATAGGATGTTGAAACACCACCCAAAGAATAAATAAAGGTATTCTTAGGTTAGTAGAGTCAAAACTTATCGCATTCCAAGTCTATTTTGCATGTTATTTTTAAAATTTGTATACTTTTCAGATACCAAAGTTTTTGCAACTGAAAATAGAACAATGAATATTAGGAAAATCAGCATGACTCTTATTCTGCCATTGATAACTCAAGATAATAAACTACATGCAGACAACAGCTGACTAAATTTGTCTCAATTTCCTTATACACACTGATATTGCAGTTATGGAAAATAATTTTTATTCTACCTCATTTCATTAATGTTGTTTATATCCATGTCTTTATCTAATCACCTCTTTATAATGCAGTATCTATGTAGCATCACCTCTATGCAATGGAGGAGAATTGGAGTCAACAATTTCTCAAGATGTCTGGAACAGCTAAATTATTTTGGGATCTGCTGCTTGCCACCTATGTGACCTTGGACAAGTGACTTCATCTCTCTGGGCTTCAATTTCCTCAAAAAAAAAAAATCATTAAGCACTTATTATATGCCAAGCACTGACTTGGGTTCTGAAGATATAGACAAAAATGTAATAGTTCCTACCCATGAGACAATCAAGAGGGATAACATGTACACATAGGCATACATAAAGCACATGAGTATAATCTGGGGGAAAGGAGAGACATTAACAGTTGGAAAGATCAGCAAAACCCTCAGTTGGGAAGTGGCATTTAAATTGTTCATTACAACAATGACATCATGCTGTAGGGTAAATTAGTAGGTGATGGGTGATTTATAAATTAGATTTAAGTGAGGCAGAGTTAAATATTTGGCCTCACTCTCTCTTCCAAGCATCAAATCCTAGGGTAGAACAAAAACCAAGACAGTCCCCAATGCAGAAGATGGCCTAGGCATCTTGAATGTCTTACTAAGCTCTAAGAGAGCACCTGCTTCAGCCACCTCTATGTCCCTGGAACAAATTAAATTGTTCTCATTCATCCATTCCTCCAGAAGTCTTCACATGCTTGGGGCAGACACCCTCTAACTCTCTGAAGGGCCTGAGGTCTGTCAGTTATCCTCAACCTGATTTAGGCCCTCTGCCTAGTTTTACAAGATGTGGCACGCTGTGCATATTCCAATTTCTTAGATCCATAGGTGGGAATTGGATTATAGGGGGGATAGGCAGCCCTGGAGAGGGCTGGGCAATCCCTTACACCAGAGATGCTAGCTTTCTGTGAAGATTCCCAAAGGAAATCAAGAATTAGAAGAGGCAAAGGTAAAAAAGGAACTCCCTTTTAAGGTATGGAAGACAACCTTGTGCAAAAAGCACTGGGATAGAAGGAATAAGAATCACTATAGAGTATAAAAATTCGCATACCAAGGTTAATTTGATGCTAGAGGTAACATGGAGCCACTGCAGTTTGTTAAATTAGGGAGTGACAATATGATCTGTGCCTTAGGAGTATCATTTGGGAAGTTAAGTGAAATGTGGAATGGAGAGGAGAAAGCCTGGAGAGAGGTGAGACTAGAGATAACAAGACCAATTAAAAAGCCATTACAATAGTCTAGACAAGAGGTGAAAGCCAGAACTAGGATGGTAATCATGTAACTTGAGGAGATATATGCTGAAGTTGTTATTGGGGGTAGAATCAAAGAAAGACCTGATAATTGACTGAAAAAGTGGTATGAAAGGGAAATGAATGATGGCTGACTCCAAGGTCATGAACCTGGGTAACTTTGGGGTTAGATATATTGAGTTTGATATGCCTCTAAGATCCCCAGCTGAAAATATGCCATTGGTAGGTGCTGACATGTGATTAGATGAGAGAGGCCAAGATGGTGGAGAAGGTACAAGGTCCCACCTGATTCCTACCAAATTATCCTCTAAAAAAGCTGTAACAACTCAAAATGAATTCTGGACCCCCCCCCCCCAAAGGTGATGTAATTTCTCAGCCCAAAATATCTCAGATGACTGGCACAAGGGATCTAGTGCTCTGGGGTAGAGGAGGAGCCCTGGGTGCTGGCACAAGGGATCTAGTGCTCTGGGGTAGAGGAGGAGCCCTGGGTGCCAGGGCAGGCCCCCACCTAGGCAATAGGTCTTGGGTGCAACTGAAGCAAAGCTTCCAGAACTGTCACAGATGGTGGGGGGAGAGGGGGGAAGGTTAGGCAGTTGCTTAGGAGATTACAGGGGTCAGTCCCTTTGCTGACTCTGGGTACAAGATTCTTGCCCCATTGCCCATGTGTAGCATCAGGTTGCAATCCTGGGGTACAGTCCCAAAGTGTGAAGGAGCACCAGTATACACCAGCCTTGCAGCCCCAGGGGAGCAGGGGACCCTGGTCACAATTCCAAGGGGTAAAAGAGCACTTAAGATTATGCACAGACCAGAACACAGGCTGGGAGAATAGTAAACACACCTCTCCTTACATTACACCATCTTGGAAGAACTGAAAACAGGTAGATGCTCGGTGCCAGGTCTGAAGGCAGTTGACAAAGAACCTGAAGCTTGGTAAGTGTTTCCTTCACCACAGTTACAGAACCCAACTTTAACAATTTTAAACTAAAAGAAAAGAAAAAGTCAGGAAAATAAGCAAACAACAAAAAAGAAACTCAATATAGAAAGTTATTTTGGTGACAGGGTAGACTCAAACTCAGAAGAAGACAAAGTCAATACTGTTGCATCTAAAGCCTCCAAGAAAAACATGAATTGCTCTCAAGCCCAAAAAGAATTAATGGAGGAGCTCAAAAAAGATTTTAAAAATCAAATAAGAGAGATAGAAGAAAAAGGAAATGGGAGTGATACAGGAAAATTATTTTTAAGAAGTCAACAGTCTGGGAAAGGAGGAACAATTTGATTGAAGAAATTAATATCTTAAAAAAACAGAATAGGCCAATTGGTAAATGAGGAACAAAGAACATCTTAAAAAGCAGAATTAGCCAAATGGAAAAAAAGAGACAAAAATGCACCAAAGAACTTCTTAAAAGACACAATTGACCCTTTGGAAAAAGAGGTCTGAAAAATTCACTGAGGAAAAGAACTTTAAAAATCATAATTGTAAAAAAGGTAAACAGGAAAGAGAATCAAAAGGCATTCAGTAAGGTTAAACTATGTACATTCCTACAGGGGAGTTGATTCTTGTAATGTCAAAAAAACTTTGTCTTTATTAGGGTAGTTAGAAGAGCTTGAGGGGTGTGAATTGACTATGATGGGATGATATAAAAAAATAAAAGGCATGAGAAAGAGAAATGCATTGGGAGGAAGGGTAAGGGAAAAACAGAATGCGGTAAATCATTGCACTTAAAAAGCATGAAAGAGTTTCTCCAGTGAAGGAAAAGATGAGGGAGACAGAGAGGAGAGCATGTGAACCTTTCGCTCATCAGAAATGGCTCAGTGAGGTAAGAACAGACACAATGAATTGATTATAGAAATCCATCTTATGCTACAGGAAAAAATAGGAGAGGAAAAAAGATAAAAGAATGGGAATGGGGCTGATAGAAAAGAGGACAAATTGGAGAAAGTGGAGGTCAGAAATTAAATAAGGATAAATAGGATGGAAAATAATATACGGTAATCATAATGGTACAATTTTTTTTTTTACAAGTCACTAACTGAACAGGCAGTTTTCAAAAAAGTAATTAAAGTTCTCTCTAAAAAGTAATTAAAGTCATTCAAAATATGCTCTACATCACTATTAGTGAGAGAAATGAAAATTAAAACTCTTAAGTGCCACCACCTCTCAGATTGGCTATTATGAGAGAAAAGGAAAACGATAAAACTTGGAGGGGATATGGGAAAGCTGGGACACAGATGCATTGTTGGGGGAGTTGTGAACTGACTCAATCATTGAGGAGAGCAATTTGGACCTGTGCTCAAAGGGCTATAAAACAGTACATGATCTTCGACCTAACATTACTAGCTTTGTATCCCAAAGAGATAAAACAAAAAAAGGGCAAGGACTTTTTGGGAATGGCTGAGTAAGTTATAGTATATGACTATAATAGAATACTATTGCTCTAAGAAATGACAAGCAGGAAGAGCTCTGAAAAACCTGGGACGACTTACCTGAACTGAATCAGAGTAAAATAAGCAGGACCAGAACATTGTACTGTGACAGGAACACTTTATAAGGAACACATTTAAACAACAGCTATTCTCAGCAATACAATGATTGAAACCATTCCAAAGGACTCATGATAAAAAAAGTCATCTACTTCTAGAAAGAACTGAATCTGAATCTAGATCAAAACAAACTTTTTCCACTTTCTTATTTTTTCTATTTGAGTTCCCTTCCAAAAAAGGATTAATATGGGAAAATGTTTTATATGATTCACATGTAAAATCTATATGAGATTGTTTATCACCATCTCACAGATGAGAGGGAAGAAAAGTGACACAGCATTCTTTGAAAAATATTGGAAACTGTTTTTGTATGTAATTGGGGGAAAAATAAATAAAATTTAATAGGAAAAAAAACCAACAAGAAAAAAAAGTCAGATTTTTAGGATTGTATATATGAATTGGAGGTCTTCTAAAGAGAACTGTTAATAAAACTAATGGAAGCTCATGAGATACCCAAGTGAAAGAATATAGAGGGCCCAAGACATAGCTTTAGTGGATACTCACAGTCAGTGGGCATATCACATTAAAAGAAACTGTGGAACAATCAAATACTTTAGGAGAACTAAATTAAAACCACCAGGAAAACTATACAAGAAAAGATCAATCATCAGTGTCAAATTATGCACTTTGAATAAAGCAGTTTCAGCTAAGCGATGAGACAAGAAGCCAGACATTAAGAAGTTGAGGTGTGAAAATAAGATGCAGTGGAGGTAATAACTATAGAATTCCCTCTCAAATATGGCTTTGAGTGGAATGAAACAGCTTCAGAGGAGGGGTAGTGTCAAATGATTTTTTAGGATGAGGAGACCTGGGCATAACTGTAGATAGTAGGAAGATCCAGAAGAATGTGAAGGATTAAAGATTAGAGGGAAGATACTATGGATGAAGTCAAGAATGTAGAGGCTAGAAATGGAGATGATGTCAAGGGATTTCAAGATGTAGAAGTAGAGAGAGTTCTACCAAACAATTATGTATTATGCAACTACTATGTGCTAGGCACTAGGGATACACAAAGGTAAAATTAAAATAGTTGCTTTCTTCGAGAAACTTGCATTTTATTAAAATCTGAGAGTTGTATAAGGTGATTTGCTAAGAATGAGTAAGGTTTTGAGGAGAGAAGCTTAGAACAGTTCAGAAGTTGGGAATCAACGAATTTACAATTTCTTTAAAATGAAGATTTTAGACTAGATGAACTCAATCCAGTTCTAAATCTGATTTTATGATGTATATTTAAAAGGCTGAAAGTTCACATCAAAACTGCCATGTCTGACAAATAGCAACATTGTCACTGCTTGTGCAAAGCAGACTTTAGTAGCCAGAAAAGATGGATTCATTCAATACTTGGAACACAAAATGACCAATTCTGAGTTTACTTTTCAAATTGGAAGGTGGGGAAGACAAGACTGTTCTCTGTGAAAGCCCAGGATTCTGAAAGTGTTAATATTCAGACCTAGAAGAAACATTTATATTGATATTTTTAATGAGTCAAATAGCCTTCTTAGGCTTCAGATTAAAATGCTAATTCACTTTAATTAGCCCCCCCCAATATGCATATTACTCGTATCCCCCACACCTTTACAAAAATCTTATTTTCTAGCTTAAAGTCCTGACAGTTATACTTAAAAAATTCTTCAAAATAAAAAGTGAATTACACAAAAAGGGTCATAACAGATTCCCTACCAAAGGTCTAAATGGAGAAAGTAAAAATAAAATTGCAAGGCTTCATGCATATCATCAAATCCAGGCTTTACGACTTAGCCACCACCATACTTCCTTTCTCCCCAAATAACAATTGCCTCTTTTTAATACTCAGATACATTCCAGAGACTGCTGCATGGCTTTCATGAATATTAATCTTTGAAAAATCAAGATTGCAAATCATACAAAGTGCAATCAACTGAGAGACATAGTATTGGTACTTATGGTAGACATGAACAGACCACACTGTATTGGTCTTGTCAAACTTGTGACAATCAGTACAAGTTTCACTCAGAGGATCAGATATAATAAAAACCTTAATTGGATGTTCAAAGTGTTTATAATCTAGCTCCTCTTTGCAGTCTTTTTCAATTTTACACCTTACATCCCCAATGATCCATTGACATTGGCCTCCTTTCTGTTCCTTACACAAGAGACTCCAATTCCCAAGTCTTTGCATTTTCATTGGTTATCCTCTTTGACAGGAAAATTCTCTCCCTCATCTCTGCTTCCTGTTTCCTTCAAATACCAGCTAAAATCTCACCCTTTACAAGAAACCATTCCCAATCCTTAATACCATTTTCCCTCTTATCTCTAATATATCCTGTAAATATCTTCTTTGGACATAGCTCCCAATTCATTTGTGAGATCCTTAAAAGTAGACTATTATTTCTCTGGTATCTCTAGGGATACAATGTCTGACACATAGTAGGTGACTGATAAATGTTTACTGACTGCACCGTATTTTACAAAGCACCATACATGCAATATCTCATTTGATCCTCATAATCTTAGGGGGAAGATATAAACAGAGGCAAGAGATTTTAAGTGACTTGCCTAGGGTCACAACTCTACAAAGTAGGTTTTAAACTAAGGTTTCTTGACTCCAATTCTGGCATTCAAGTTATATAAGTGGTTACCTCAAACAGTACAAGGAAATCCCTGGCCCCTATTATGCAAATACCAAACAATGCAGAACAGCAATTATTTTTCAGCCTTAAAGACTGTGGAAAGATTAGTGATTTAGTCACAGAGGTAAGTTATGTTGGTCTCCAGCCATTATATCCCAACTTTAGTATATTATCAACAAAAACTGGGGCAGCAAGGTGGCTCAGTGGATTGAGAGCCAGACCTGGAGATGAGAGCTCTTGGGTCTTAGGTTCAAATTTAGCCTCAGATGCTGCCAAGCAGTGTGACCCTGAGCAAGTCCCTTAACCCTAATTGCCTAGCCTCTGCCTTGGAACAATTAATTAGTATTGTCTCCAAGACAGAATGGTAAGGATTTAAAAAACAAACTACTATACACAAAGAGCTATAAAAGACATACATAGGAGGCATAAAAGGAAGACCACTCATAGCAAAAACCAGAGAGACTGTTACACTAGAGCACCTAGGTAATGACCCCAGCATCTTGGCTGGACCTCTTTAGATTTATGGAAGTATACCAACTGAAGTCATACATAACAGTGTGGATGGGTAGAGATCTGCACTATTGGGAGGTGTTAGCCCACATCAACAAAATAATATCCATTAGTTTAAAAGATTTGTAGATAATAACATTATGATATTTTGCCTGGAAATAATTTTGACTGGTTAGGAGCTACACATAATGAAATATATAAAAATATTATTAATAAGCTTACCTGGAAATGTTATCTTTAGATTCCCTTTAAGCTCTTTGACTCATTTTGACTTTAAAATCTAGAGGGGAGAAAAGGTTAGTGTCTGATACTGTACCTACATATTTTATAAAGGAGATTGAAAGGAGAATGAAAATAAAAGCATCACATGCTTTAAATCCTAAATATTCAGTCCATCATTAACACAGTGCTTTCCCTTGTCTTGGCCTCACTGAATGCATTGTTGTCAAATTAATCCAGATTTTATGAAGCATTGCATTTCCCAAATGCAGAATAAAAATAGAGCTTTTTAGGATTTTAAAGATGTTAAGATAACTTTGTTTTTAGAACACTGATATAAACTATCTTGCTTGGGACTTCTCAGTTCAGTAATGCTTTTTATTTTAGGCTAATATTTGTTTTTAAAAACAGAGCAAATAAAAATTCTTAGAAACAGTAATTTCTTTCTTAAAAAACTAGCACACAGTGCTTGATCATACAGACCTTCTCAAAATTGAAGTTGTATGGTCTTCAAAAGTTCTACCATCTTTCTGCAGAATTCTTCTTTTGTTTTTCTCTTCACCATACATCTTTCTTCTACTAGTAGCTACCATTTAAAATTTTCTAGCATCAGTTAGCTGGAGATAAGAGTAGGGAAATCAATTGAAATCTGCACTTGGTTAACAGAATATCTTCCCCTCCTATACTCTACAACTGTGATGAACTAGATTTAAAAGTTCTTTTAACATCATTCACAATTTTTAATCATAGACCGTATCTCAACATGCACATTTCCACTCAAATCTTTTTCTGTACCAGAAATTTGCGGCTCTAAGGACTGGGGAATCCCATCATACTTTATAAGAAGCACTAGACAGATAAAATGAACAGATTCCTTCCCAACCCTAAAATCCCATTGTGGAAGTTGGTGGTATTATCCTTTTGCCAACAAGACAGTTGCTGCCAAAGCTGGCCCAGGAATTATGCCATTCCTTTCTCTCCTGTTGGACAGCACATCTCAGTTTGTCTGACGTTTTTCTTATTTTAACAGAAACACTAAAATCCAAGACAGATCAAAATACCAGTGGTGTATGCCTTTGAAAACTTAAGCACCCTTGCGTTTTACCATGACAAATCCCAAAGGAAAGAATTATATCCATAAAGTGATTAAATTGAAAGTGAGATAAGATTTATGGATCTTCACAAATTTACTTTTTTCTTTAAGTTGCAAAAAATACTCTGTCCCTTAGAAATCATATCTTCGCATACTGATTTTGATAAAAGTCCAACTTTTAAAATTATATTCCATCTGTCATACATTTCAGTAGAATAAATCATCCTTGGGGATTGAGATGGAAAAATAAAGTGACATTACAGCAATGCTGAGCATATATACACACTAAAATAAAAATGAAGAAGTAAATGAATGTTTACATAATACAGTTATCAGTCAAATTTTTTCCCCCCTTTAAGGCTTCTAATTCTCAAAGTAACCCATTGTTAAAAAGCCAATGAATGAGTGGAAATAATTCCCTCTGTACATGATTTTTATTATTTACATAATACAATATAGCATAAATGCTGAGGAGCATGATTATGTGCAATACATAAATATGAACTATCTGTACACATTTGCAATATCTACCTCCAAACTAAAGTACATAAAATTTAAGCCAAAAACCTGATGCCTTAAGAGTGAAGTAAAAACTAGGACTGAACACTGCAATTAAAAAAAAAAGTCAAAAGTATCATCTTGTGTACATACTTAACTATTTACAAATGAAAACAGGCATTACCACAACACTAGTCTAAACTGTACTGTTTATATGTAAAAAAAAAAACCACAAGTTTCATACATCACAAAAAAAACCTTCCATTATAACACAGAAGTGATATTACCAGACAAGCATCAGTGAAGTATACTGCCTTTTCTAGAGTTGTTATTGTACAATGCTGTAGATAATGCAGCCCATGCAATACACCCAAGAACAACTATAGTCCTACACCCAAGTACAATTAAAATGATAAAAGCAGCCCTCTGAGAGTGGTTCTGGGTACCACTTAAGCCATGTTGGTTATGGTTTTTTCCATGCAGAAGGGTGCAATTACATTGAAAACTGAAGTTTTAAAAAAGCTTTAAACATCCTTTCTGGAACCCAAAACACATTCAACAGAAGTTATACACAAGAAATCAAACTGTTCCAAATACCTTTTGCAAAATAAGGTTCATCAGATGCACGTAATTTGATTAAAGCTGCTGTATGTAAAACCATGTAGCGTTTATTTCTTCTTGTAAACAAACAAAAACCCCTACTACAGTATTGTGCTACACAACATTTTTAGCTACACAAGAGTAAAGCAGACAAATCTTCTGGTGCAGGTCAGCACGCTGTTTCAGAGACAGAATCAAGTCTTTGAGTCAGTTTGATGGATTTACTCCCACATAAACTTGTTTCAATGTTTTCACCCTTTTAAGTCAGAATGTCTTACTTTCACAGCATTTAGAAGACCATGGCTTATATATGGCACCAAAAATATTCATTTCACTTAAAAGGTCTGATCCTTTATAGATAGCTTACTTTCTGCTTCAAAAGAATGAGTTGTAGAAATTAACAGGGCAAAGTTTAACTATGGTAAAAGTAGACTGCCAGTCTTTTTCTGGTGTACCATTTTTTTTTATACAGGCACATAACACTAGCCAAAGATATTATACCTTGATTACATTCCCAAAAGGCAGATATGCTGCAAACATGCAGGTTTTACATATTTGTTTGGCACATGTGAACTAAATAATCTTGTCTCCAATATCTGTGCATTTCAAATTATGGTGCAGGTTATCATCCAATTTTATTCAGAGGGAGGGCATATACATTTATAGGGCTGTATCTATCCAATTCTGCCTGTAACAAACACCCAAACATCCTAAAATATCAATTATAAGACAGACAAGTTTAAAGTAAAACTCTGGAGAACATCAAAGGAAAATGCCATGCATCTGCTCTTTAATGTTTTCCTACGATATATTAAAATAAAAACAAAAACAAAATTCAGTCTCTTCACAAGTAGTAATTTAGTTTTATATTCTCTGGATTTTTTCAGCCACAACAACTGGATTTTCTTTCCTGATTTTTGCTGCAGCTTCTGCTTTATAATCATAGGGGCAGTTGTGCTTGTCAGAATAACGGTGAAGTCCACAAAACAAATTTCCACACCGGCAGTCAAACCCTGTACAAATAAAGAGGAAGTAGAGTCACTTGGGAACTTTAGTTCTCAAGTAGTATAATTTATAGGTTCTTAAGTCACTAGAGGGGAAATAAAGTTCAAAATTCTATAATATAGAGGAAAATACTTTAAATCTTTTGCATTTCAGCAATGCATACATTTAAAATCCATATCATTATTTAGGATATACAGAGAAATAGCTTTTAACTATTTAGCTTCATAAAAATTTCAGTTATTATTTTCCACCAGGCAATAGAACTGACCTTTATATAGTTCTTTTAAAAAATGAAGAGCCCTTTATTATTATTATTTAATGTCTATATTTTATTGACCAGGAAACAAAGTGGTAGGCAGAGGAAGAATCAAACATCTTACTTTCTGATTCCCAAACTAAACATTAAGGTAGAAAATATTTCCTTGTCTACACATAGGCAGTCTTCCAAGCAAGCCTTATAACTAACATTTAAAGCACCTACCAACCAAGAGTGTGGAAGAAAAGAGACTATGACCATGGTCGAAGAGTACTTTCTACCTACCAAAAGTATCTGTGAATTAGACCTTTATTTAGACTTATTGTAAAATCAGAAAATTGTTGTTGGGATCTGTCAGTTGTTTCTTCCTTACCATTATGGGAAGGTTAAGGACAAAGGGAAGAGGAAAAAAAGTAGAGAAAATGAATTAATTTTAAGGTACATGTATAAAGTTCTCATTACTAGTTAGGCCATAATGGCATAAGGCAAATTATAGCAATATAGCTAAAAAAAGGATCTAAGCGATGCTATATATATATACACACCTTGTATACCTATCTGTTCAATTTCTTAAACAGAAATTCTAGTGGTGGGATTCTTCATGACTTGTTTTAAATTTAGCATTACCAGTCTGACTAGTATTGAACAATATTGGTCTCTCTCAAGTACGTATAATTTTAAGGCTTTTGGAAGTACCTGTAAGGCCAACTTTCTTCCTGCACATGAAACATCTGTTCTTCTTTGGTTTAGGCAATTCTGGAGCTTTTTCTTCATTTCGAGAAGTACTAGGCTGAGAAACTGATGGACTTGGCTGAGTGACAACTGGAGAATAAAAGCCAAGAAATGTAAATTTGATAAGAGTTAACTGGCTGACAGCTTTGTAAAAGATCTGGTGATGTGTGATTTCTTCAAATGATTCTTCAAGGACTCTCATTCTAAACAAGTGTTGCTAAAATACTTTCAAGAATAACCCTTTGACCAACATTTTTACTAGTATTCAAGGATTCTTTATATACAAACATATGACCTTTTACATAAACAGATTTAGTGTTTGTAAAAGCATATGAACTCACTATATAGACCAACCAACTTTGTAATTTGGGATTTCACTGCAGCAAAACCCAAATAAACTATAATGAAACTATAATTTAACCAGAACATTAATTATTTTCATCTAGATAAAACAACATTGGTTTCTCAAAATGGTAGTCTGTTAAAAAATCAAAACAAAACCAACCACACATCAATCCAAACCACCTAAACATTAAAAGGATATTTTTTAGTCACTCAAGTACCCATGCCAATCACTAGCATCTTATGTCTCTCATTTGGAGAAAAACAGCTAGAATCCCATTTTCTCTATCCAATCATATTTTTATAAAAAGTCTTAATGGCACAAGAAACTCTAAGCACACTAGCAATAGTTATAAAATGAATGTGTGTTATAATAACATCTAGGATTATAGAAGCAAAATATAGTATTTATGCCTTTAATAGAGAGCCAGTTGTTTCACTATCAGGTGTTACTCCTTTGCAAATGTAATATAGACACCCAATAAGAAGATAACTAGCAAATTATGAAAAAAGCCTCCAGAAAAGTCAAATTCAAGCTAACCTAAGAATAAGCTTAATTTTTAAAAACACTAAACATAAAACCTTAAAGAGTATTTACAAAATTTAAAACATTCTTCACTTGGGACCCAAGATAATTTAAACCAATTCTCCAAATATATTATTAAACTAGTAGCCTTTTACAATTCATTAGGCAACACAAGAAGTCTTATAAACTAATTTGTTGATCCATACACATTTTGCTTAAAGGTTTATAAGCATCAATACAATCAGCATTACAGTATAAATTTTGGGTTCAGAGGCATTGATAATTTGCAAGTTTGGGGGAATAACTCTTTTAGGGCAAGATATTAGGGCAAGTACTTTAATCAAAGCACAGCACAAAGAGTAATGAAATTATAAATCTGTAAACAGTTTTAGTACCCTGGAATTCTTTGTAAAAACTTTAACTTGTGCTAAAACTGGTAAATCCAAGTAAGGTTAATAGAAATGAGCAATTCTTGTTCCTATATTTGACACATCTCCTGGGAAATATGGTAAAATAATTTACTTGGGAATTGAGGGGATCCTCAATATTTATAGCAGCTGAAGAGGACCCTTAGAAATATTTAGTCCAATTTCCTTATTCTCAGAAGTAGCAACTGGGCCTGAAGTTAAGTGACTTTCCCAAGGTCAAACTAATTATCAACTCAGCAGATGATAGAAATGTTATATCCCCTGTCAGGTACTCTTTCCATTTAACTGCTAAGCAAAGAAAAACAATACACAATTAGAAGGACAAAAGGAATGGAGGGTGAGGGTGGGAAGAAATGGAGGGTGAGGGTGGGAAGAAAGGTTGGGAGACTCAACCCTTGTGTAAAAGGAGAAAACTAACATATACAAAACTATCTCTGGCCTAAAGCAAAATTGAGAATTTCCTGGGTTAAGAACTTTTATAAATATAAACTATGATCTTGGCCATGGTGTTAATAAAAGTAAATAGCCAAATAGAGGTTCATGAATTTTACCTAAGCAATTTTCCTGTTAATAAAGTATGTATTGTATATATGTACTGTTTATACTTGCAATTTGCAAGGAAATGATAAAATGACAGAATGCCCCCAAAATAGAATACACAGACTACCCTGTTTTTCTAGAATAGATATTTAGACAAACATTGTCTTCCTAAATGTTAGAACAATTCCCTAACTAGGACAAATGTGTAAGGTTGCCATTCAGTGAATCTGAAATGATTTTGCATTCTAGTTTCTACAAAGAGGTAGTATAATGCCTATATCTCACTTTTGGCTTAGAAACATGTTTTTGTAAGAACTATTTGCGCATTGGTCACCAAGTTTTATTTAATTTTACTGCTGTGACAATCATTAGGGCATCCCCAAAATACAAGCAATGTTTAATCTATCCTTTCCAAACCTTTCCTCCCATTATTTAAGTCTAGAAGACCATGAAGGAAAGATAATAAATTGCTAGAATATAACATCTGAACTTGTATTTTAACAACAAAAGAGGCTTAGTACAGTTTCTGAGCCTAGTCTAACAAAGCCTAGTTAAGGAAAATGTGACCAATACTAAATCTGCTGTGTAACTTACTGAAATCCATATTTTCTTGACAGTTCTTTCACTGTCATCTCCTACACAAGCTGGCCTCACATTCAATTTCTTGCTTGGGTGGATTCCTTAAAATAGGATAATTCCTCTAAGGTTTATTATTTTTTTTAGAACATTAGCATTGTATCTGAATACAAATACATTATTAAAATAAAATCTTATAGCCACTATCCATGCAATTTCTTCTTCACTACTTATGAAAAGTCTTTACTGAATGCTAAGTTTCACTGAAAAACTAGATTCTACTTTTTCTTTAGAGGAAAATCTTTCAAGCTATTAACATTTATTTCTCAAATTGTAAGCCTTACTCTCCTTCCTGGGAAAGGAGAAAAAGTTAAAGAGTTAAGTAAAAAATGAGAATTAGTCACAAATATTTTTCTAAGTTCTTAGAATTTCTAAAATCTTTAACCTTTTATTTAAAATGTTTCTTTTGCTGGATATGCTTTATAATAATAGGAAAGAATTACTTTGAAGTTAGCAGCATATATTTACATATACAATGCTGAATTCCTTTAAAAGATTATTCTAAAGTAAGTTAAACAGCTACTGTGAGAGACATTTATATTAATTGGTTTAGTAATTTTCTTCCCTCAGACATTACAGTGGTAATTGTCAGGAAGAGCCATATTGTATTATCACAATTTTCAAATTAGAAACATCCTGAATCTGAAGTTTTACTACTGCATATACATGTGAGAAAAAATTAACTGATCTACCACATACTGTGTGTCTCCTGTGTGGGAAGATACACAAATAACTTTACAGCTGTATAAGAAACGAGCAGCTGTTCAGTCACTTCACAAGCTAACAGCAACTTAACCAAAGGAGTTACTGGAGGGCCTAATCCTTGTGGAAATTAGTACATGTAGATTTTTGGTAAAAAGTGACTTTAAAGACCTCAAATCATCCCTTCATATCTGCTTAAAGTTCCATATTACTAAATGCTTTGTTACATTAAAAGTATGTTATTTTAGATCAATACTTAATAGTGCAAGTATCTTTTCTTCTGTTCTTCTATAAAACTGTGATAACCCCCATATAAATCTTCTCTTCAGAATTCAGAGCATTCAGAAGGATCTTCAATTAAAGTTAAGCAATTAAAAGCATACCTGGCTCTGATGCCTCTGTTTTCGGTGTGGTTATTTTGTCTTCTCTTGAAATGCTCATTTCTGTCATTTGCTGCGTTACAGGCAAAGCGGCCACAGGCACATTTCTATTTGAGTTTAGCAAAATAAAGATTTTAAAAAGGCATTAGTAGCTTAATGTCTCAAATATCTTTTTTCAAAATATTTTAGCTTCTTGTGTACTTCTTAAAATTGTTATAGCTACACAATATATAAAGATGCCTATTTTGTCCTTGCAGCAGTTTTAATTAAAATACTTTTATGCTTTCTAGTTCTTATTTTAACAAAAGCCTTTTTTCCCCTAAAAGAAAAGCCAGTTCTTATACAATGGAGGAATTTAACAATTTATTGAATGGGGCTCATCTATAATTTCTAATAGTCAACTCTTTCTTTTAAATAAAGAGGACAACTACCATTCTCTTTTTCTCTGTACATAGGCTAATGATCAAGCAACATAAATTCTGATTTGTACATAGTTACAAGAAAAAATATTCTACTGAACTAATTATATATTTTTGTCATTTTCTGTAAGTTTGCTCTTTGCATTTTAATTCTTTTAAATCTTCTCTTAATTGCTAGATTTGAAGTTCCTCCAGGGAAGGGATATTATGTTTTGTTTATCTCTTAAATCCACCTCCCTATTATCTTGAATTGAATCAAAGGCTGAATGACTAGTACCTAGCAATAATACAATGTTAATTGCCAAGGTTACAAAGTTGTATTATATTCCCATTTAAGTTGATTAAGTCAAGTGCATTATTTATTGCTTTTGTGCCCTCTAACATTTAAAATATACAAAACCAGGGCAGCTAGTAGCATAGTGGATAGAATGCCAAGACCTGTATGACCCTGGGCAAGTCACTTAACCCACAATTTCCTAGCCCTTACCACTCTTAGGTCTTGGAATTGATAATAAGACAGAAGATAAAGGTTTAAAAAAAAAATCAAAAAATTAAAATGTACTCTTTTATCTCAAAATTTGAATCCCAAAGGAACAAAGATTATTAAGTAGAGCATTCTGAGCATTTTCTTTACAGGAGCTGAAATACTTATATTTTCAACCAAACATCTACTGCATATCATTTTCCATGTATACTTTTTAGAGGTTTGATACATTTGATGTATTCCCTTATTAGGAAGAAAGAATATGGCACATCTTTAGTCACTTATGTTTTGTAATATAATACACAAAAATAAAATGAAAACAAACCTTGATTTTTCAGATGTGCTGCCAGCAGCACCTTCACAGTTGTTTAAACTAGCTTCTGCTCTTTGAACTGATGCAGAGTCTGAGGTAGGACTGTTGGAACCACTAGCTGATCCTGTATAAAACAAAAATGGCAACAGTAGATTGGGAGATACTTCTTAAAAATTTAGGATGGAAAAATTTTCCAACCTACAAGATGTCCAAAGACAAGGCCAACTAAGTAGATATTGAGTTTCCCATCACTGGAAGAGCAGAGGCTAGATGACCATTTGCAAAAAGAATGTTGCAGAAGGGACTTCCTGTTCAGGTACAATTGGACTAGATGACCTCATATTCCTCATAACTCAAGATTTTTTTTTTTGTAATTTCTAATAATTAGTCTACTACCACACACAAAATGTTTAGGTATGTTGATCTTCTAATCACCTTTACTATGCTGGCAGAATCCTCTACTTATTCCTAGTGTGATGGTTCAAACAAAATGCAAAATTAAAATAACAAATCCAAAGCATTCTTGAAGCATGGAGCAAGTTCACAAATATAAAAATAAGAAGCTAAATCATTATGCAGTAATCCCTGCTCCAATCCCTCAAGTAGGTTCTTGAGAGCAAGGGCCTATTTTTGCCTTTGTCTTTCTCTCCAGCACCTTGCAAAGTGCATTGCACACAGTAGGTGCTACACGCTTCTTGAATCGAGTATACTGCCAAGTAGTTTGCTGTTGCCTTTTGTTAAGTTCTCAAATTTCTCCCCTCAGGTTCCAGCAGATTTCAGTATAGGTCCCCAGCTTCGGTTCACATACTTGGTTCTAGAGTGTTCTAGAGTTCTTTTTGCCACTTCTTCAAATGTTATGATTTTCCTTGGCAACAACTTACCCATTGGGCTCATTCTGCCACTATTCTGCTGCCTTTGAAGATGTTCTTTGTAGCAAACTGAACACATGCCATTTGTCCTAGGATTTCCATAAAACCCACATCCTGTGCTACACAGCATGGGCCCTGGGGTCTGGTTTGTCTCCTGAGCCATTTCTCTGGGCTGTAAATAAAACCAGTGGAAAAAAAATGCATTAGAAGCTGGCATATCACCAAAATCAATCATTGAGAGTTGGTATGATATCATCGGTATCTTTGCTTTTTCTAGCAACAAATGACATCAGCATCCTTAATAGAAGCAGAAACTGTACTCATAATGAATTTTGGTAGCAGAAAATATTTCAATATTAAATTTTTTGGTCCTTTTGTGAACCCATGGCATTTTTCATATTGAAAAATTCTAAAACCATATATTCTTTCTCTCATCATTAATGATTAATTTCCATTATATTACTTCTTGGTAATGACTGATTCTTTCAGGAAGAGAACAAAGCAATGCAACATTCATAAACTTTAAGATTTGGTATTATTTCATTATTTTATCATTCTATTTTAAGTAATTTCATAAACAATATTTAAATTATCTACTCAGTTAAACATTTGGATGAGTACAAGAAAAAACCCTAAATGTAATGGTTTGATAGGGAATCTCAATTTGTCTTCTTTTAAAGCTTGAAAAGTATTTATAAAGTTACAGAAGTTTAAACAAGGTAGTGTTTGTAATCTGACCCAGCCTGTTAACTGGCAACAACATATGTGAAGATCCTTAAGTACCTCTAGGTCAGCTACTTCTTGTGAAATCCCTCCTTTTACTCTACACTTGAAGAAAATTATTTCGCCAAGTACTTAAAAGATTATTAACTATTTTGATAAATTTGCTTTATCAATTTCTAGATTACTCAGCCAAGGGCTCTAACTATCGAGATAAATTTAGAACAAATGTGCCTCCATATCCTACTTTCTAGCAGGCAACAAAGCTTTGCTGCTCATGGGAACAGGGACATGGAAATGTTATGGCAATATAAATACTTCACCTTCACTAGTGGTTAATCTGTGATGCAAGGTTACTAGACAGAACTCGATATAGCAACCAAATCCTTGTGTTTCCAAGGGCACTGTTATAATTGGCACTCAGTGTAATCAACTGATCTGCCACAAATTGAAGAGGTAGGTTGTCTCCTGGATAAGAATTCCCTGTTCTTAGAGAAAAGTAAACTATAAGAATTTTTTAAAATAGATATTGGAAGGCTTTCAGGTCATTTTAAAATATTAGTATAATTGCCAGTGGCAAAAATTTTAAGACTTACAGAACATTTCAATTCTTTTAAAAAAACTAATCAACCCATAACTATGAAACTGAACATTTTGGGTAACTATACTAAAAAGGGCTGTAAACATAAGATAATTGAAGGAAACCTTAAGAAAAATATTTGAAAATTTTAAAAGTAGTTATTCCAATATTTTTATTTTTAGTTCTATTTTTCATTGCATCCCTAAAATAATAAACAATGGAGGTCAATATTCATCTAGCTAGAATCCCAAATTCAACAAGAATGTAAATGCCTATATGTACAAGTTGATTATTAGTGCTTAAAATAAGATGACAGAAAAAACAGCCTCCTGGAAAAGAGTATTCTATTTTGGGGAGTGGGAAAAATTACAAAAAAAGTAAATACAAGATCATCTCAGGAGGGGGAAGAGGTAAAATAAGAGGAAGAAAGACAAGAAAAATTTCTACCAGGAAGGAACATTGAAATCAAAATTAAATAAGGAAGCTAAAAGCTCCTTAGAAGCAGGAGATTAAAAAGGAGTAACATTAAAGGTATTGAGGTCGGTTTATGTAAAAGCACTTGGGCAGGAGTATATTTCAATTTTAATACGAATCCAGTACAAGCCTAAGTAAGGGAGAGATTATTGATTACATTGTAAACACTACATGCATTTGTCAAGTGTACTTGTTCCCAGATTTGACTTCCTATAATTAGCTAGCTGCCCTGTCCCTTTGAATATGATATAGGGAAATTTAGCTTACTCATTTTAAGAGCTGGATATTGTAAATATATTTCATCATTACCCTATCATTTAGAAAACTGGCATAAAAGTATTTTTACAAAGATATTTTAAAACACGACTAAATATAGCCTTCAGTGATTTATGCAAATAAAAACTTGAAGGCCTACCAAGTTCCAAGTACACCTGATCTCTACTACAATGCAGAAAGTCAAACTCAATTTCAAAAGTTACTACTCCAATGACTAAAATTATACCTGTTATAGATCGAAGCATCACTTGACAACATCTTTAAAAGTAAGCTACAATATAAAAATTCATAAACACCATACACATCAAGGCAATCTGTTTAATACTTTAATTAATTCCAAATCTGAAAATTAAGGACTGGTCTTTTTTTAGTGGCTTTGAGACACATAAGTAGCAAATTATGAGGAACAACAAAACAAAATGAAAATTAAAAATAACCAATATGTCCACTTGGCAGATCAAAATTTGCTACTTCCTTCTCTACCCAAGAGAATACATAAAAGATGTGCCTGCTTCAGAACTCCAGCTGGTCTAAGATAAAGCTACTAGGAAACCAGCATGCTCTACCTTGCTTTCTATCTCCCTGCTTTCCCCTGGAACACCAGTTTTAAATGCCATCACGTGTGCTTTGCTTGCTTTAATACTTCTCAGAAGCTTAGATCACATGGGTGGGTACATTAGCTTCCGCCTGTCACAAGGCTGCAATGTGACAGGCTGAGGTGGAGGCTCTCACATACAACCTCGTCAACAGGGGCCTCTGAAATCAGCTTCTATTTATATCCCAGAGGCTGCCAACTCCTACAAGACCTAAAGAACTAAGGCTGTGGAACTCCTACAACTACAGTAATGGGAAAATTTAAAATCCCATTAAAACTGTTCCAGTTTCCTTTATGTAAGGAAGGAAGACAATCTAAAATCCCATAAGACAGCGTCATGAATCAGTCAATTTAAAAGCCCCAGACTTTCTAATATGATAAGGAACAGCTGAGAGGACCAGAGCAAGGCAAGTCATGCTAAATGGTGAATTCTGTACATAAACTTTTTGGGGGAGGGGAGGCCTGTTTACCATTAGTCAGGTTATCAAGCAATCATTTTGTTAAGTAATAATAATGCCTTTGTTAAGGACTGAAACAGGAATCTATAGGGTTGCACTTCTTGGTGATTAATTTTAGAACTGCAACAATTTATTGTAAAAGTTGCTTCCACAAGAGAAATTCCCCTTTTAACTCATCTGAAAAAAACAAAAACAAAAAAAGGCAAGTAACAAAATCTTAAAATTCCCAATTAAAGCAAGGTACCTTTATTTTCCCTTCATGGAAATGTAGTTCTTTGGGTTGACACAATAAACTTTTGATTTGTAGGTAATTCTTAAAGTCAGCATTCCTAAACTATCAATTCAAATTAACTAGCATATTTTCACAAACTTGGGGATTCAAAAGGATACTGATGGGGAGGGAAGAGGAGATGGAATGAAAACCCATCTTAACTTAAGGATAAGAGAAGGAAGCCCTTTTAGGTAAAAAATTTTATTCCTTAGAATAACGTGAAAGACAGGACAAATAGTATTTAGGTCACGGAGACCCAGTTTCAAACCTAATAACCTTGTCTTGAATAACAGTCGCAGAAGGCCCACACTCAAGAAAAGAATCGGGTGGATAGTAAGCCCCCTAAACCCTTCCTAAAAATGCAAGCTTTGTTTGAGCACATATTTTTGGCAAGGCTTGTTCCATGGACTTGTAAGGAAATGGCTTAAAAAGGATCTCAGTTCACGACCTACAACGAAAGTGACCTAGAACAAAAGAGAAAGCCATATACTTTTGGCAATCTAGGGACAGACACACAAAAGAGAGAAGGTGGTGGTGTGAAACAGGGGATAGCAACACCTCCCTCCCAAAAAAAGTCTGGGGAAAGTCTGCCCCTCTGTGAAAAAAAAGCCGACAGTATTGTATAGCCTGTTCAAAAACAGCTACCGTGTTCAGCCTTAGAGAAGGGGGGTTCTTTCCCCACCCCCATTTCCCCCCTCCCCCCGGCCTAGGACAAGACCTGCATGGCCTGTTGAGGGAACAAAATCACTGAGTCATGCTGAACAAACTCATAAGCATCTCAGGTCTACTACCCCTTCTGGCCCTTCCCCCTCTTCATACACCAAACCTGAACCCTCTCGGTTGCTAGGGGTAAGCCAAAAGGGGGGAGTGAGACACACACAGTCTTACACCCGGATGAGGGGCCCGGGAGCGCGGTGCAGCCCGAAGTCCTCCTCCCTCCTCTCCTCTCTTTGTTTCTTTCTCCCTTTCTTTTTCTTGCCCGGGGCAGTAGCAGCCACCGAGTCAGAGGAGGTTTAAAAAAGCAGTCTCTTTCGGACGGATTTCTAAGGGCGATGGTTGAGGGTGGTGGTTTCCACGTCCTCGCCACGAAAAGGCCGCCGCATTGGGGTGGGATAAAAGAGAGATGGAGGGGAGGGAGGAGGAAGCTGGGGGAGAAGGGCCCGGGACCACGACGACAAGATGACGCCGCCACAGCCGCCTTTGTACTTCCTCGGCGGCCTTGCTCCCTCGCTCCCCCTCCCCAGGCCTCGCGCAGGTGGGCCCCCTCCCCTCCAGGCCCGGCCCGCCTGGCTCAGGCCCAGCACGCTCGCCCCTAGGCCCATGCTCCGCGAGCTCGTTCCGGGGAACAATTTTTATCTCGATGGGCCTCAGTTCCCCCTGGAGGGAGCGCCCCCCCACCGTGTCCTCGCCCCATATATAGAAGGCCCTAAAGCACTTTCTTTTAGACCGCCCGTTCACCCCACCGGCAACGCATTACCGCCCCCCCCCCACTTAACCGTCCAATTCCCCCTCCCCCCAAGGCAAAGCTTATACAAAGCATCGACCGAGGTGCGACCCTTTCCCCTCCTTTCAGAAAACTGGTCAACTCCTCACTTACAAGGTGGGCTCCAGGCGACGGAAAAACCCTGAAGAAGATGGAGTGAGAAGAAGCTGCAGGAGGCGGAGAGGGCGGTCGGCTCGGCCTCCGCGACGGCTTGGAAGAGGAGGGGCGGCGAAGGAGGGCGCGCGGCAGCGAAGGCAGCGGCGACTCCCGGGTCGGGCGAGGCGCGTGCGGCGGGGCTGGTCCTGGACGGAGCTCGCGCCCACCAGCAGGAACGGGAGCACCGGCAGCTGCAGCGATGGCGGTAGCACCAGCGGCTCCTCTTCCTCCTCAGGCGCCGTCTCCTCCACAGCGCCCAGGTGCCGTTGGCTGCGCCGGAACCGGGCGCGCGAGCGAGAGGAAGCCCGGGGGCCCGAGCTCGCGCGACCGCCTCCGCTCCCTGATTCTTTCCTTTGTTTCGGCGGCGCGGAGCGTGGCCGAGACACGCCGAGGGGCTCGGGAAGTGGGAGGAGGGAATGAGAGGGGGACGGGCGCTATTAGAGGCGGAGGGAAGAGGGTACGACGACAACGGCGGCGGCGCGGCCGCTTCCTCCCCGAGGTCAGGCGGAGATTCGGAGGCCGGGGTGGGGGGGGGGGGGAAGTTCCCGACTGTCTTTTTATAGGGCCCCTCCTTCTCCTTCCTCCACCTCCGGGCGAAGCTCTCGCGGCTCCAGGGAGTGGGTCTCGCGCTTGCACTCGCTCGCGCCGCCCCCCTCCGTCTCCAGCTACCCCGTTGTGCAGGCAGCCCCGCTGCGATGCGCTTTCTGCCGTCTGTCCCTCGGTCTCGGCCCCAAGTCCCGAGGCTGGAGGAGGCGGGGCTGGGACGTCAGCGAAAACCCCACCGGTGGCGACGGCGGCAGGGGCGGGCCGTGTGCACTGAGCAGCGGCGGCGGCGGCAGCAGCAGCTAACAACTCTCCAACCAACCGAGGCAGTGACTAATGCTCCTCCTGCTCGTGCTGCTGCTGCTGCTGCTGCTCTAGCCACCAGGACGACGACGAGGATGACGAAGGGTTCTCTGTGACTCCGCCCTTGGGCTCCCGGGCACTAGAGCCGTGGAGGAGGAGGTGGAGGCAGTGGGCGGGGGGAAAGGAAAGCCGAGCCACTGGAGGGCAGTGGGCCGCCGGGGAGGGGAAGACAATGCTACCGTCACTCAGACCTATGCAAAAACGCCTAAGCCTCGGGGGCCACAACCCTGGGGGTGGGACTGGAAGGAGGGATCTGCGTTTAGGATGCCGGTCTATTTTTAACTTGATTAACGCCCTCACTCTCCTGCTACTTTCCCATTAAAGCTCCCTTTTCCCCTCTCCCCAATCCTGAAAGTTCTCACGCTTTGTCTCAAGCCAAGGGAGGACATTTTTTTTTAGTCTCCAGTTCGGAGAGAACCGCCCAAAGAAGTCGCTCTTATCTTCCAGATAGGTCAATCTCTTTTTTTGCACCTATTATCGCAACCAGGCTCGCTCTGTCTCAAACGCATCTCTCGGTGCTACTTGGAGGTATCATTAACCCCTCTTTACAAATGGGAAATCCGAGCCCAGAGAACTTGAAGTGACTCGTCCAAGGTCGTGCAGTGGTTTTGTAGTGTCAGGAAAAACTCTTGGCGCCCTGGAGCTGCCTATTCTTTTTGCTCTTAAGTAGTATTTCTGTTCAGGACAGACTCTTGGCCAACCTTTGGAAACCCTTAGAAATCGACTCTTCCAGCAAAGCGATCGTGAATTGGGGAAAAGTACCTAATGTTCCATCACAGGAATGTTTGAGTAAGGAATAAAACAAAAAAAAAAGAGAAAAGACAGAAAGCAAGAAAATCTATTAGCTGAGACTATAAAGCAAATGGAGATTGATAAAGCGAAACAGATTTAATAGGAGAATTCAAAATGGCTTGAAGTATGAGTGAGAGTTTGGAAAAATCTGGAATGACCAGAGGACTGATTAATGCTATCTGATCTCACTAGAAAATGAACGCTGAAACTGGCTAATAAGATTGTCAATGTCTTTAATAAAGGCCTGTAAAATATTTAGCTGTTTTTCTTCTTTCATTTGGTTGTTGGGAGGAGGGGGGGACCAAAGAAGCTGAGGTTCGACAAGTAGATGATCCTGGATTACTCAAATAATAGCACATTGTTCTTTGTCTTAGTAAATTGTATGAATATACAAGATATTTAACCCTTTCTTATCTCTCAAGATTATTATGATCAATTAGCAAACTGGTGGAAGTATTTTGGACAGTGGGCTAAATATGACCTCAGAACTCATGGAATTTGTTTTCTTGAATACATTTCTGACATCAATTTATTTTAATTTGTGCAATCAAACGAATGACATTTGGGGGTGTGTGATATGTTTTGAGAACTGCTAAAAAGTTAAAGGGCATTAAGACTTCAAAAAAAATCCCCTCCATATGTGGTTAATAATTGTGCATAACAAACTCAATATAAATTAGCGTATGTTAGAGCTTTATGAAAGTACTGCTTAGGTACTCTCTGAAAGAGAGTATAATGCCTGAATGCCCTATAAATGCCTGAATAGCAGAAGATAGGAATCTTTCAGAGGTTGGGGTATAGCTATACTTTCTGGTGTCTTGAGTTTTCAGTTAGAATTTAGGATCCATTTACATCAAAATAGTAAATTGGGACACTAATACATTGCTGGTAGAGTTGTGAATTGATCCACCCATTCTGGAAGGCAATTTGGAATTATGCCCCAAGGGCTGTAGAAGAAAGCATATCTTTTGTTCTGGTAGGTCTGTATCCCAAAGAGATTTTAAAAAAATGGGAAAGCACTTGTTTGTACAAAAATATTTATAGCTGCTCTTTTTGTGGTGACAAACAATTGGAAACTAAAGGGATGTCCCTCAACTGGGGAATGGCTGAACAAAATGTGATATATGACAGGGATGGAATACTGTTGTACTATAAGGAATGATGAACAAGATGATTTCATCAAGAACTAGAAAGACCTACTTGAACCAATGCAGAGTGAAATAGGCAGAAACAGGAGAACATTTACAAATAAGTGTCTTTCCAAAAGTTTTTTTCTAAGTTCAATTGTTTAGAACTCTGAATATGAGGCCATGTGTGATATTTCTAGTTACTGATTTGCTGTTAACTGATCTGTATAACTTTGTATAAATCACAAATCACTCTTCTTCTCCTCAAAAATGAAGGAGTTCTATTGGATGATCTCTAATGTCCCTTCCAGTTCTAAAAATTCTGGTCTTATTGTTTTCTCAAATAAATAATGTTCTAAGTGATTGTTAGTCCCTCAACTGGCCCATGAAACTCTTTTTGGATAGAATCATAGGATCAAGATCTGAAAGGGACACTAGAAATTGTCTAGTCCAGTCCCCACATTTAAGAGACCAAGAAGCTGAGTTCCAGAGAAATTAAGGGATTCTTACCTTAGATCACAAGTCAAATCAGATCAAGACATATTTGTTAAGGGCCTACTATGTACTAGACATGTAGTAATGGGCCTGATATTGAAGCATGTGCCCTTTTTTTACTATACCATACATTTGGCCCATTATATTAGTATCCACACTATCCTTTCAGTAATCACTTTAATCTAGTTAGTAGGTCACTGTATATGCTGGAATTCTTCAAACCTTGCTTCATTTAGTATTTGTGTAGTTTATTCACTCTTAAAATATTGTAAAGTAATATAAAGAGTGAAATTCTGTGAGTGTGTACAGTTATAACTAGAAATTCTGTTACTCAGAGAAAATTTAGTTTCAGTTGGAGGGTGAATGTAGTAGAGAAGACATTCTGGCCCAACTGGTTGCTATCACATCAGGAAATCCCCAGGACCAATGTAAGAGGGTGGCTTATAGAGGATACTCCTTGATGATCTGATGCAGTTCTGCCTAGTAATTCCTATTAAGAAATAGGAGAAAATGGCAATAGACATGAGTGTGTATTGGTGAGATGGGAGAGAAATAGGACTTCTATGGAAAAGAAATGCTCTGTCTCCTCCCTCACTTGACTTTCCTAGTGCAAAACCTTTGAACCAGTTGTTTATTTAAGAAGAATATTCATGGAATAACCAACCCTGTCATTTGAGAGGCAAAAGAAATCTAGAAAATATGATCTTTGTTATATAGCCTCAAAGACCTGGAAATTAAGTTCTCTAACAAAGCAGCAACTTCACACCAATAAACCATATGAGCTTAACATGGAAAATTTTATGAGTCAGCAGACATCAATTGAGATACTTGAGGTCTTTGCTTATCATTTATTTACTATTTTTCAAAAAGCATGTCTCTGCAGAGCAAAATTCTTTCTTCAAGGTTTTCCTTCAACTAGGAATCTCTTGTGTAAATTAAAATCATACTAGATTCATTGGAAGATGTCATAATCTTGCTGGATAAAACAGGGAGACATGCTCACCAGAGGTATTTGCCACTGTCATGGAGGATGCCCAGCAGAGTCTATCAGGTAGAGACATTTCTGTTTGTTGGAATGCACTTGTTTGTAGATATCATCACACCCTAGAATACTGCAGTCTTCTAAATGAGACTCATAATTACTCAAGAGAATTGGATCTATCAACAAAGGAAATTCCAGATGGATAAAGAATGCTTATTTTTCCAGATTATGATATATAATTAGATGGACAATCCACCGCTGGTCCATGAATACATTATTATAGATATTTCAAATGGACCAAAAATTTAATAGACCTAGAAGTTCTAGGTGGTGTTGGAGGGGCAATCAGTACAGCCCACAGGGTCCTTAGATTACATTAGTAGGTCAGGTAACAGTGCTTGGGGACTTCAGGGTATATAATTAAAACTGTCCTCCTAGCACTTGTGGAAGAAGAGAGGCAATTCCTCCACACAGGCTTCTTCAGGGATGAAGTTTTGGTATTCAGTTTTGTCAGGGCAGGGTGGGGTGGGTGAGGAGTGGGGAGATACTAGTCAGTTAACCAGGAAACACTGGGTAGGTGTTGGTACAAGGAGGTTCTCAGTGATCATCTTGGCACCAGGATAAGATGTCTGCAAGAGAGTAACTTCTTATTAATGATATCTCTGATTTGGGATGAGGACTAACAATACCAGAAGTTTCATCATCTCTGCACTATCACCTGTGTATTACTGGGGCTGCTATTGCTTATCATCTCCATGTGACAAAAGGAGACCCATTGGTTACTGTAAAAATTTGGAATCATGTAACAGATCATTAAGACATGGACCCAATCATTCTGAAAGCTGGATTTTCTTCTTTATCCTGTCACTCTTGGAGGGGGTTGTTGTCTGTCTTGTTATCTTTCTGTTTTAATCTTTCATTTCCTACCCCTTGTTGCCTCTACCAGTCTTCACATTCCTATAGTTTAGTTTGACTAATAAAAGCCCTAAAGGCATCTAAGTGATATAATATCCTTTAGTACACTTTTAGGACTTTGTCACTTTAGGACTTTTGGTGATATGTTGTTGTAGGATCTACATCTGTCATGGGGTATGCTTCATTGTTCTGAAACTGCTTTGAGACTTAATTGATCTAAAAGACAAAGCTTCCTGGGGAGCTAAGCACAAAGACTAGTACCTAAGGAAAGAAGGCACTCCTTCCTCAGACTGGACATACATAACTGATTAATGCTTCAGCATGGCTAGTGAAGAGGTGGTTTACCCAACTGAATTAATGTTGCCATGGTATGATGAAATAAACTTCCATTTGTTAATTGTCGTTCCACTGAACTTGGATTCAGAACTAGCCTATAATACCTAGATCCTACCGATTGTAGGTGACACACCCAGGATTTGCAACCAGGTCCACCAATTCCAAACCTAATATTTCTTCTATTTAGGATATTTTTTTTAAAAGGAACACTATCACATTATCACTTCATTTTTCACCAGACTACAATTCCTCCATCATGCTCCTGGTCAGGGTTCCCCTAATTCGACTCCTACCCCACCATTTACATTTTTTCCATTTTCTTATATGCTCTATATTCCCCCATTAGGATGTTAAGTTCCTTGGACCAGGGACTGTATTTTTTATGTTGCTTATATTTGTCTACCCAGAACTTAGCACAATTGCCACATGGAAAGGGCTTAACACATGCTTGTAACTTTACTCAACAATGTTAGTAGTCAGTGATAAGTTAATTATTCTTTTTATAGAATTTTGTTTCTTGCTATGACTAATTTATTATGTAATATTTTGAGCATAAAATGTTATGCTTCCAAGCATGAGATCCTTAAGGGTTTCTTCTGTGAGTCTATTCTAAAAGTAGTTCTGTGATTGTTTAAAAGTAATGAATATGTAGTTATAGGTTTGTGCATCTTTTTCCAGCCCTTTTCAGGGTAAATTTGTGAGATGGATAAGCAGTGTCCTATTCATGGCCTCTGACAGGTACATTGTTTTGAAATAGCACAAAAGAGTGAAAAATCCCTAGCGATCTCTGCTTTGTTTTTAATTTGGGGTAGTAAGACTCTAATAGGATACTGGTCTTATGCTTTTCCTGACATAAATTAGGAATTTGATTTCTAGCACCCAAGTATGCTGGTAAATGTTTAACAAGTGGCTCTAGGGGGGCTTGGGGGTGGTCTAGTAAACCCATGGCATACTTTTAAATTTAATCTGCATTATGAACATTCTCTCCATCACTTTCTTAAGTATAGAGAGTGAACAAAACAAATTAAGCTTTGGTTTATAATTTTTGCCTATTTCAGAAGTGAAAATGTAACAATCAGTTCAACTGGCTCCAACATAACTAGATCCTCTGCCCATAGTAACAGTCACCTGCTCAGCTTTCTGCTCTTTCTCCCTTGGAATACTCAGTTCTATTCAATTCTACATTCTCAACTGGAATCACTTAATAATCACTGCCTGACGGTTCAGCTCTGCCTGGGGACTAATGCTTATTGCAAGGTGGGGGGAACATAACACCACAAACTTTCCTAGTATTCTTTTATTTTTATTTTTAAATCCTTACCTTCCACCTTAGAATCAATATTGTATATTGGTTCCAAGGCAGAAGAGTGGTAAAGGTTAGACAACGGGGGTTAAGTGACTTGCTCAGGGTCACACAGTTAGGAAGTGTCCAAGGGCAGATTTTAACCCAGGACCTCCTGTCTCTAGGCCTGGCTCTCTATCCACTGAGCCACCCAGCTGCCCCTTCTTGTATTCTTTTAGAAGTTAATATACTTGTTCCTTATAGTGTTGATCTCTTGGTAGAGTGAACCATATGATGTGCTTATGACAACTCAAGAAGATGGAGGATGCTAATTCAGAATCATAGATTGGGTTTATGCTATGAGTTAATTAGCTTAGTACAAGTATGCATCAGTTTGATTCCAGACCACCCCAATAAATCGAAAATCACAATAAAGCAAATACATAAATATTTTGTATTTCCAGTGTCTTTAAAGTTTATGTTCACATTCTACTATAGTCTATTAGTGTGCAATAATATTATGTCTAAAAGAGGTATGTTCTCATCCTCCTAGAGAAACTTGTCCTAGTGAAACTGACCCACAGGTACAAAATTCAACTAGAGGCCTGTTTCCTCTAAGAGAAGTACCTGAAATAGGACGGAATGGGGATGTGGTGACTTTAAGACACAGGATACCGTTTACTCTCCAAGAAATAATTGAATTTATACGAAATATCCCCACATATGAACAAGATCCCTTTCTAGTACCAAAAAGATGGGAGACATGTTTTTTCAGTATAATCCGTCTTACAAGGACATTGAGAACTTGCTACAGGTTTTTTTAACTGAACGTGAGAAAAATAAAATAATTGCTCATGTCAACAAAACCCAGGGGCATAATGCAGCACATTGGCCATCTCAGGATCCTGAATGGGACTATAACAACCCTGAGGATTATCTACAACTATACCGTTATAGAGAGGCCATCCTTACAGCAATGAGGGAATGTGCAGACAGTACAGATAAGTGGATGGAACTTGAAAAAATTAAGCAAAAGGAGGAAGAAATACCCTCCAGATTCATGGATAGAATAATCGAGTTTGGGGACAGAGACCTGGATTGGGACCTAACTAAAGAGAATAGCTTAAGACAAGTTAGAAGGATCTTTGTCAATAACTCTTGCAAAGCAATTAAGAATTATTTTAGAACACATTGTCCAAGATGGTCAGAGATGGACCTTGAAGAATTGTGAAAAACAGCTATATCTGTTTTAAAGGGAAACAAAGGAAAGGGGGAAGAAAATAATGATGCCATGGAGGAAATGAAGAAAGAAATGAAATGTTTAAAAGATAAGATAGCTAAACTAGAAAGTGGGCATGATAATGAACCAATGGCACTTGCCCGTCTCCAGAAATCTAATTATCAATCCATTACCTGCCACTTCTGTGGGAAGAAGGGCCACAATAAGGTAGAGTGTAGAGCATTTCTCAAGATTATAGGAAGGAATACTCAGTTTCATAACAACTGCAGAAGTGATAATTATAGAAATAAATATAATTATGACAATGCAAACCACAATTTTAGAAATGATGACTATAGGAATAGATATTGGGAAAATGATGACTCGAATCAAATGACTCCACAACATATATATAAAAAATGGTGCTCGTCCAAAAAATACTTGAGGTGCTAATGCCCCTCAGGGGGGTCCCCTTCAGGGGAGCACCTTTCAGGGGGGTGCCCAAGGAACTTCCCAAACACAATGAAGGTATTGGGGGGGGGCACTGGGGCACAGGAATCAGAGGATACAACCTTTGATTTTCTGGACCCTGATGTCCTACTACCCATTGTCCCTATCCACTACCCCCCCTATACTAATGAAGCCCATGTTACTTTAAAGGTGGGTAACACCTATTATGATTGTCTATCAGACACTAGAGCTTCTTGGTCTGTATTAAAGAGAACACCTGATTTACAATGATATTCTGTTGGCTCAGAGAATGTAATGGGTGTCTCAGGAATACCCTAAAGAGTTAAAAGACTTTCCCCTAGAATGGTGTCTGTAGGACCCCTAGAGGTACAACATTCCTTCCTTTTGATGCCTGACTCCTCTTTAAATTTGCTGGGGAGGGACCTTCTATGCAAACTCAGAGCCACAATAACTTGCTCCCCAGGTGGTTCCTTATCATTGGAAGTACTGGAGGAATCTTTAAATTTATTCCCTGTAATTCTCTCAGAAGGTCAGGAGGAAAAAGAGCATTCCACCTTTGCAATACCTGAGTCTTTGCAATATACCAGAGTCTCTTTGGGCCACATCTTCTTCCGATGTAGGCTTACTTAAGTCGGCTGTTCCTGTGCATATAAAAACTAAATCTAGCCCACCTCCTTCCATTCCTCAGTATCCCCTCTCAAAAGAGGCAATTGAGGGAATTATCCCAGTAATTAACTCATTAATTGCACAGGGAATAATAATCCCTTGTAAATCTGAATACAACACACCCATCCTGCCTGTTAAAAAACGAATCACAGGATTTGAGGACTGTGAACAATCACGTTATAAAGAGACACTCCATAGTTTCCAACATCAACACTATTATTTCTTCTATTCCTAGCACAGCTACATACTTTGCAGTAGTAGGTTTGTGCTCAGCCTTTTTTTCCATACCCATACATGAGAACTCCAGGCATATCTTTGCTTTCACCTGGCAGGACCTTAAATACTCCTGGAGTTGTTTGCCACAAGGTTTCATAGATAGCCTGAGCTTATTTGTGCAAATGTTGAGCCAAGATACAGATAATATAAAATTTAAAAACAGCAATTTAATCAAGTATGTAGATGATCTCCTATTGGCTTCAACAGATGTGGAAACATGTCAGGAAGATAGCAAACACCTTCTTTTGGAATTCTACAAAAGAGGGCATAAGATCTCAAATAAGGTTCAGTGGTGCCTCCCTAAAGTAGAATATTTGGGGTTCATCCTGACTGCAGGTGCCCACTTTATTTCTCCCAAACGAATTGAGAATATTCAAAATTTAAGCACTCCTACTACTAAGAAACAGTTGAGAACAATTTGGGGAGCAACAGGGTTTTGTAGACAATTGATTGCTATGGGGAAATTACTAAACCCCTTATAGCACTAACAAGGGTCCCTGAACCTCTCAAATTAGAACCAGAACACCTGTCAGATCTATCAGATCTAAAAAAAGGCTATCCTTTCTGCCCCCACTCTAGGCATCCCAGATTACAACAAGTCATTTACTTTGTATGTACGTGAGCGAAGAGGGGTAGCTTCAGGTGTTTTAACTCAGACTCTGGGACCTTCTCAGTGCCCAATTACTTATTATTCTGCCCAATTGGACCCAGTAGCATCAGGAGCACCACCATGTCTTAGAGGAGTAGCTGCTACAGCTTTACTAGTGACAAAAACTGTTGATCTAGTATTGGGATGCCCATTAACAATTATGTACCCACATGAGGTAGAAGCATTGTTGCTAAGACATAGGACACAGGCATTTTCTGATCAGCGAATCACAAGGTATGAAATAACCTTGTTAAACAATGAAAACATTACCTTAAAGCTCTGTTCAACTCAAGGGTTCTGCCACCTTGCTTCCAGATTTACCAACTTCAGGAGAACCATTACATAGTTGTGAAACACTAGTGTCCATGGCAGAAAAGCCTCGAGATGATCTCTTGGACACCCTTAAACAACTCAGATCTGGTCTTATTTACTGATGGTTCTTCTTTTATGAGAGATGGCATATGCTACACTGGAGCTGCTGTAGTCACAAAATTTGCCACTGAGTGGTCAGCTTTGCTGCCCTCTAATATTAGCACTCAAGGGGCAGAACTCATAGCTCTGAAACATGCCTGTATAATTGCCAAGGGTAAAAGGCGACAATTTATGCGGATTCTAGATATGCTTTTGGCATTTCTCACTCAGTTGGAATGCTATGGCTCCAGAGAGGATTTTAACCTCAGCTGGAAAATCCATAGCTAATGCAGAAATTATTAATGAAGTTCTTTCTGCTCTCAAACTACCTGAAGCCCTAGCTGTAGTTCATTGCTCTGCCCATACAGGGGGCTCTGACCCTGTCTCTTGGGGAAATTTGAGCAGATACTGCTGCAAAGCTAGCAGCCATAGAAGAGCCTGGATTAATTTTAACATTAACAACCACTGATGATTTAAATTTATCACTTTCCTATAATGAAAAGGAAGTGGAAAAATGGAAACAAAAATTTAAAGCAAAACAGATTAATGGAGTATGAGTGTTGTCTGAAGGAAAACCCCTACTCCCTAGAAGTTTCTATCAACAAATTTGCCAATCTGTTTACAAAAATGGTCACTTTGGTACCCAGGGCATCATGGACTCTGTTAAGAGAGTATGGATAGCCCCTGGTATAACTACCATAGCCTCTAAAGTGTGTTCAGCCTGTTCTACCTGCCAGGCATATAACCAACATGCCTTTTGTGGCAAAGCTTTTGGTGGGCGTCCTCTGGCTTACACACCTTTTGAGTACCTACAGATAGATTTCATAACAATGCCAAAGGCCAGACATTATAAATTTTGTCTAGTCATAGTAGATCAACTGACCAGATGGCCGGAAGCATTTCCTGTGACCCGAACCACAGCGGCTTTTGTTGTTGAGGTGCTTTTAAAAGAAATTATTCCTCATTTTGGCTTGCCAGCACATATTGATTCAGATAGAGGAAGTCATTTTACTGATTCTGTCTTAAACCAAATATATTCTTGCTTGGGGATAACTCCCAAGTTCCATGTTCCATATCATCCCCAGAGCTCAGGCCAAGTTGAAAGGATGAATAAAGAACTTAAAACTATGATTGGCAAATTATGCACTGAGACCCATTTAAAATGGCCTGAAATTCTCCCTCTGGCCCTGTTTTATCTTAGAGGAGACTTACACATCTCACCATTTGAGATGCTTTTTGGACATCCGCCTATACAGGCTAAGCCTTTCTCCCCGGCTTATACATCACTATTAGGGGGAGATATTACTATTGCTTCCTATATACAGGAGTTACAGCACAAACTACGTGAACTTCATGAATCCGGAGCTGCAGTACAAGCCGGACCATTAGACTTTTCTCTGCATGACCTGAACCCAGGAGATAAAGTTTATATCAAGAATTTCCAGCGTACTGGAGCAACTCAGCCTTCCTGGAAAGGACCATTCCAAATATTGTTAACTACTCCAACATCTATAAAGGTTGGAGAGAAGGACTCTTGGATTCATTGCTCACATGTAAAGAGAGCATCTTCTGTTGAGACTGAGTGACTATATCCTATCACATGCATTGAAGATAATAATCCATTGACAAGTGGATGCTGTTTTTCAAAAACGCATTGAATTCCTGATTTTTTCTTCTCTTTCCCTTATTTTTTATTATTGCTTTTCTTTTGAATATTTGATTTCCCCCCCTTTCCTCATTTCTTGTACAAAAGGTACATACAATTAAATTTTTTCTCTCTCTCTCTTCAGTAATATGTTTAAATATACATACTTGCTATATTATTAATACATACCCAAACAGCTTTAGACTGTGGGAACCTACCATTTATTGATAAAATGTTATGGGACTATGATTAATGTTTGTGTCTGATTCCAGGAAATGGGATAAAAACAAGGAGCAAAGACTTAACCTGAATAATGCCAAAAGAGCACACAGGAAATACTAATGTGGACTCGAAGTTGTGATGTTTGACATATGTTAAGTCATAGGACTTCCTTGTATCTACACTCTTTATGAAGTACTCATACAAGTACCAAAATTTGACTATCATGCTGGCTCTGTATATCCCTGAGAATGAAAAAAGTAAGATCAGGGAATGACACTTCCCTATCAAAATAGAATTCTAGTTCCTTTCCTTCTTATAGTGTGGCAACTTCCTATAGTCTTGGCTGCAGATGGGTAGGTGAAATATCACTGCATTCTGTCCTACAGACTTGTGAAATTGGACCTTTACAAGAACCCATTATGAAGTTATTCTTGTTTATTCAGCTTTTTATACATAGATTTTGGTATTTTGATTCTGATTTTGAATTTTTTTTCTTCCCTTTCTCCCAAAAGTTTAACTTTCTTCCATATTTCATACACCCCATAACTCAACAATGCATCCTGAGCTGAAGTGGATGTTTTTTTTTAACACCCACTTTGGAGGGGGGGTGTATTTTAATAAAAATCCAAGATTTTGAAAAGGTTTTTTTTCAAGGAAGAAGCTTGCTAACTCCTCAATCCAGAGAATGAACTATTGCAGAAAGATGCCAGAAAACCTACATTACATCTAGATCAAGAATGAACCTTGGGGTGTGGTTGATTTAACTGAAGGTTTATTGAATTTATTTTGAATGTACACTCTTCTGCCAAAGGGGACTGCCCCCTAATTGGCTTTTGTCAATGCACCCAGCAAAACATTGGTTTTGTTGTCTCTCTCCTCTCTCTATCTCTCCTATTTTCCCCTTATCTCTAACTATTGTAATTTCATAGCTGGTATGTTTACATGATCCATCTGAGAGACTAGTCTTCCTCGGGGCTCAGGGTGGGGATTGTGAATTTCAAAAATACTCCACCCTATTCATACTATTCTTTAGAAGATCGGATTTAGCTATTTCCTGATCAATAACAATAGAGATACTTGGAATAACATAATCAGGTCTTGGAAACTACATTTTCCACCAGTACTTAGTGTAACAAGATTAGGAAGGGCTGCAGCAAACTCAAGATTTGATTATTTGAGAGTATGGCCTTCAACAGACATGTGCAAAAAAAGGACAGATCTCTGGGCAGTCCTAGATCAAGCTAGAGCCACCATTGGCACATGTGAGATGCAGGAAATGATGTAGAGAACAGCCTCTGGAGTTCTCAGGACTTCCTGTGAGGATGGCTAGAGTCAGTTCGAGGCTGGTGCTTGGAGTTGGAGGAGCCCTGCAGACTGCTTTCCTTCAGATTGGTCACGTGAGTGATAAGGACTAATCCCTTTCCTTGCCTTGGCTATCCAAGGCCTTAAAGCCCGCTTTGGCTCAGCCTGAGCCAGAGTGGGTCTGGGTTAAACTTATTTCCTTATCTCCCTTATCCTTCTCTCTCTCTCTCTCTCTCTCTCTCTCTCTCTCTCTCTCTCTCTCTCTCTCTCTCTCTCTCTCCCTCTAATACTTTCTTCCTCCTGTTTGTAATTAAAACACCATACAAATTTGGCAGCTGACTTGAGTGTTTCATTTAGGAATTACATAAGTGAATTCCTTGGCAACCTTAAATTAATATATATCAGTCTTTTAAAGTGATTTCAATATCACAATACCATAATTTAAAAAATATCTTAGTGGAGGGTCTTGCTTTCACATTGATGACTGCTAACTGAACAGGGTGGTAGTTGTTTAAGATCACAAATGAAGTTTGTAGCATCTATTGACTATTCCTTTCAATTGAACACCTAATGGTCATTGCAGGATTATTAATTGGCCTAATTTCAATATTACTGTGTCACAGAATAGTGAGGCCAGAAGAGGAGAGAGATGAGAACAGCTGCTTGGTGAGCAATTAATTAAGTTCAATGTCATATAGGTGTGGTTCATGTTGCCTCCAAACAGTTAAAATAATAACATCAAAGATCACTGATCACAGATTACCATAACAGATATAATAATAATGAAAAAATTTGAAATGTCTCTAGAATTATCAAAATGCGACAGACATTATGTACAACCATGCTGCTGGGAAAATGGCACCAGCTGATTTGCTCAATGCAGGGTTACCACAAACCTTCTATTTATTAAAAAAAACCTTAATATCTGCAAAACAAGATAAAGCAAAGCATAATAGAAGGAGATTTTCCTGTATGAAGTCAACCTTGCTTGCCAATCGTGTTCAGCATTTGGTCTTCTAATAACTGTCCTCCTTCCCTGTACCCCTGTTATCCAAAACTCTGTCTTGTATTGCATTTGCCACCTCAGGCCCATTTATAAATGGATGTCAGGACTGAACTGTTTGATACAGTGAAAAGAGCACTAGATGCTGATGCAGAGGGCCTGCATTCAAATCTTGGCCCCACTACTTACTACCTCTGTCATCTTGAACAACTCACCTAAACTCTCTGGGTCTCAGTTTCTCCAGGTATAAAATGAGATGATTGAAAGGTTAATAAGCTTAGAAGTTGTAAACTCTTTGAGGGCTGGTACTACTTCTTTCCTTTATCTTTTATCCCAATCCTTCTGCCAGAAACATTAAAATGGAACTGGAAAATATTTAATAAAATAAATAAAAATGCAATAAAACATAGGTAATATTTCATTTAAAATGTAAGTCAATATTCAATGAGGAAAAGATCTTTTGGTGTAGCTTGAGTTTGATATCACTATACAAGTCAGAAGTTAAGTGATTTGTTCAGTCAGACAACTAGAATTTGTCAGAGGTGAGGCTTAAACCCACATCTTTCTAGTTCTGAGGCTACCTTGTCTGTCCTTCGGGACACAGCACTCACTCAATAAATGCTTTTTGATGGATTCATTCTAAGAATGAATGATATTTTTCTTGATCTTACTGTAGCAGAGGTTTCTAACTTTTTCTCACTCTGAGCTGGATTAGATATTTGTGAGGCTTTGTGACTAAGTAGCCTTTAAGGAACTAAAATAGGCTGTACCTACTTAAAAGAAATTGGTGAAATTAATGTATAATAATGACTACCTTGAGTTCTTAAGTTGTACATATTTTATGCTTTGTTTCACTACTGACACTTCCTTCTGTGAGCATAAAGGGAGTGAAGATGGAAACAGGCTGCATCACCTCTGCAGAAGTCTCAAATAGCTAATGAATCTTGGATGTGTAATTGCTGGTAGAGTTGGTGATGTTGCTGCTGCTATTATGACTTAAGAAAGCGGAAGATTGGTTAGAATTGCTATAAAACACAATATTACTCTGGATCAGGCTTCTGTCATCTGTCCCCTTTCAATCAAAATACCTTTCTGATCTGAATGCAGATTGAAGCATACCAATTTTCACTTTATTTCCTCCATGAATTTTTCCCTAGTGTAAGCAATATGTGTCTTCTTTCACAACATGATGAATATGGAAATCTGTATCGGATGATTACATATGCACAACCTATATCATATTACCTGCTGTCTTGGGGAGAAGGAAGAAGTAAGAAGGAGGGAAAGAACATAGATTGCAAAATGTCAGAAAATGATTATTAAAAATTGCATTGACATGTTAAAACATTTTAAAAATTAAAAACAAAAAAAGCAAAACACCTTTTTATTTCCTGATTCTCTTCTGTGTTTGATTGGAGTTTTGGGAAGCACTTTAAATTTTACTGATGATTTGTTTTTGCATCACATTTGTTTCTCCAAATCCTCCACTTGCTATGAATTCTCCCTTGTGACATACAAAAAAGAGTTAATCCGAATCAGTCAACATGGTGATCATGTCTGACAGATATGCAACATTCTGCATCTATCATATCCTTACCTTTCTACCAAAAGGAGGGGAATATGCTTCATCATCTGCTTTCTGGACCTCAAAGTGCTCTTTGCAATTGATGTCTGGCTATAGTTTTTCTTTTTCTTTTTAAAATTCAAATTTATTTGTTTACCTGATACATTAAAATACCCAGGTAACCCCCTCCCCCTTTCCCTTCTCCCATTACAGAAGGCATCAGTTGACAAAAAATAATCTGAATATATGAAATTATTTCTCTGCAATGGACATACAGAAGTCATTATTCAAATAATATTTCTGTTGCTATATATGATGTTGTCTTAGTTCTGTTTGTTTCACTCTTCATTACTTCATGTAAATCTTCTTTCCACATTTTCCCAAAATTAACCTATTTGTTATTTCTTATAGCACAGTAGTTTTTTGTCACAGTCATAAGCCACAACTTGTTTAAGCCATTCCCCAATTAATAAGGATTCCTTCAACTTCTTGTTCTTTGCCACCACTGAGAGCTGTTATATATATATATATTTTAGAACATTTAGGTTCTTTTCTTTTTTCCTTGACCACTTTAGGAAATAAACACAATAATGGTATTGTTGGGTCAAAAGATATACATAGTTGTATAACTCTTTGGGTATTCAATCTTCCCCCCCCCCCATTACCTCTTTTCTTCTAATCTTGGCTACATTAGTTTTATTTGTACAAAATCTTTTTAATTTAGTGTATTTGAAATTTTCTGTTTCATATTTCTTGTTTATTCATAAATTCTTTTCCTCTTCATAAATCTGATAGGGAATGTATTCCCCATTATTCTAATTTGCTTATATCTCCCTTTATGTCTAGGTCATGTATCCATTTTGACCTTATCGGATGAATGGTATAAGAAATCTGGCTATTTTTCAGGGATATTTTTGCTTATGTTATGACAGACAGTATGCATATTCTTTTGCTTCTGTTTACTTTGAGGGAGATAGACTGGTCCAGTGAAGAGAGTTCTAGACTTGGAATCAGAGGCTCTTAGTTCAAATTCTGACTGCCACTTACTGTGTCACCTTGACTAAAAGGCACTTTTACCTTTCTAGACCTTCATTTCTTCATGTGTAAAAAGAAAGGTTGGACTTCAACTCTAAATCTAAGATCTGATATCAATTCATGTGAGTCTGTACATAAGAAGCATGGTTTAAAATTTTTTCCTTCTGAGAATTCTTCATGACCTTGGGTGCCCCTGATTTTTGTAATGACCCAAGTTTGAGGGCCAGTGTACTGTCAGTTGATTAATAAACATTTATTAAGTCCCTACTATGTGCCAGGGATTGGGCTAAGTGCTTAGAATACAAATGAAGGTAAAAGACAGTCCCTACTCCAGAAGTTTACAGACAACTGGCAGAGACAGCATGCAATTGACTATGTACAAGTAAACCATATACAGGATAAATGGGAAACCGCTGGCAGAAGGCACTAGCATTAAGGGAGTCTGGGGGATTTCTCTAGAACAGGGGTCCCCAAACTATGGTCCACAGGCCACATGTGGCCCCCAAGGTCATATATCTGGCCCCCACCACACTTCTAGAAGGGGCACCTCTTTCATTGGTGGTCAGTGAGAGAAGCACTGTATGTGGTGGTGCCACAAAGTGCAGCATCACTCACATACAGTACTATTTCCAGTGACATAATTCTTTGCGTGGCACCTTGTTCTGAGAGTAACTGAAGGAGAACGAGGTGCCACGCAAAGGATTATGGGGCTGCACAATGGAAGACATCAGCATGGTGAGCGGCGATCTGGGGAAGGGGATTCTGCACTGTGTATACTGCTGCCCGGTATAGTGGTGGCAGTGAAGGGCCTGTGCAAGGTGTGACAGGCCCATCCCAGCCAGTGCTGCAGCCTCTGCTATCCCAAAAAGCCATATACCGATTTGTTCATAGTTGTTTTTTTTTTTTATAGTCCGGCCCTCCAACGGTCTGAGGGACAGTGAACTGGCCCCCTGTGTAAAAAGTGTGGGGACCCCTGCTCTAGAATGTGGGATTTTAGCCAGGATTTGAAGGAAACCAGGAAAGCCAGGAGTCTGAGATGAGAAGGAAGAATATTTTAGCCATGGGAGACAGTCAGAGAAAATACTTAGTCAGGAGATGGAATATCTTGTTTGAGGAATTTCTAGTTCCTTTTAAAATAGAGGATTATTTTCTGAATAATCTCATTTGTAGGAGAGAAAGTTCAAGATATAGAAATTCTCAAGTAACTATTCTGACAATTATTGTTAAGAAGTAATAAACAGAGGATACCTAGATAGCATTTTAGATGGATAGAGGGATAGATTTTTGTAAAGGAGGGGAGAAATTTTGGGATAATGAAAAAGTGAGTGAAATAGAAAGTTGTGGGTTCCCACTTACTTGAGGCTTTCAAATGAGGGTTAGATGAAAACTTATTTTTCAGGTTAGTTTCTGAGTTCCCTTCCAAATCTGAAATACTATAATTCTGCAAAATCAATTTAAAAAAGAGAATCAAGTGAGTGAATTCAATCCTCAATCTATTCAAATTCTCTCAACATGCATTGTAGTAACTGTGGAGAAATATAAAAACAGTGGAATCAGTGGCCCTTGCCCTTGAGGTGTTTATAATCTAATTAAAAGCACACAAGACAAGTATGAAAAGATTTAAGATTTTCAAAGAAACATTATATATGAGCTCTAACTAATGTTTTATAAACAGATTATTCAAGAACTGAAAGGACACCAAATGAATGAATTATTGAGTTGGGCAGGGTTAATCAGAGAAGACTTCCACAGCAGCAATAATAATAATGGTATAAGTTTGTCCTTTATTTGCACAACATACCCGAGAGAAAACTTTTATTTTCAGTGGTGGTGAACTTACTAAATAAAGGGTCTCTTTACATCTGGGAGAGAACAATTTTAATTGTTATAAAATTCTTCCTGAGCAAATTTGCCACCTACCAAATCAGAATAGATAATTTATAAGTTACTTTCCATCTCTAAGATCTTATGATTCTGTCCTTTGAAGCTACACACTTCTCTTTTTTGTGATAGCCTGAAATACTTGGCTACTTCAATTATCTTCTAGCTAAGTCTTCTCAGTTCCTTCAGTTGTTTTTTTTTTCTCATATGGTACAATTTCCAGACTTTACCTTTAAAGTCTACCATCAGACCCTTCTAATCACCTTCTGAATACACTCTAGTGCTCTTAAAATGTAACAACAAGCAGTGGACACACTCCAAATGTGGTCTGATTAGTGCCAGAGTTCAGCAGGCTAAGATTTACTTTGAACTTGACTGAAATGCTTTTAAGGCAATAGAAGATTGCATTACAGTAGGGTTTTTTTTTTTTTTTAAATCAGCTGTGGTCTTACATTGAGAGTATGGTTAAAGGAAAAAAACAAACTTCTTTTTCTTATGACCTGCTTCCAAACCACGTTTCCCCTATACTATGCTTTTGTAATTCCTTTCCCCCTGCAGCCGAAATGCTTGCTAAATTTGTGATATTTATACCTGTTAAATTTAATATTGCTGGTTTCAGCCCTTGGTTCCAGACTGTTGAAATCACTTTAAACCTTGACTTTAACATATATCACATTACCTTACTTCTTCCAGATTTGTGTCATCTGAAGCTGGATAAGTATATCTTTGATGTCTTCATCCAAGTTGTTCATATTAATGTTGGACAGGATAAGGATGAAGACAGATCATTGAGTACACTACTAGAAACCTGCTTTTTGCAACATCAATAATGATAATGATTATAAGGTGAAAAAAGATGGGAGTACTCAATGTTAGTGAGGTTATGGAAAGATAGAAAGAAACACTAATACCACTATTGACAAATCTGTGATGGTCAAACTATTCCAGAAAATAATTTGAACGAATGCTAAACAATTACCAGAGTTATATATGTAGATCAAAGTATTGACAGCTGCATTTTTTATAATGAAGAATGGGAAACAAGATAGATGGGAAATGGTTAAAAATTGTAGTATGTGAAAATAATAGAATATTAATATTATAAGAAAACATGGGAAGATATAGTTTGATATAGAGCAAAGGAAGAACTAGGCAAATAATATACAGAACAACTTAAAAATATAAATGGAAGAATGAAAGTGAATATTGTATAATTATAATGTCTAAGCTTGTCCCCAAAGAAGAACTTAAAAAATTAATTGTTGTCTGTTCTCTGTAGAGATGGAAAATATGGATGTACAACTTTGCAGATGTTGACAGACTGTTAATCTGAAGGTTAATTTTGCTGACCTGATTTTTTCCTCTTTTTTTCTTTTTGTTTGTTACAATGGAGACTCTTTGTATGAAGGAGGAAAAATTAAGGTGATGAAAAAAGATATCAATGCATTTAAAAAATAATATCTTAATTTATGTACAGTCCTTTCAAAAATGCTTTCATCTCTAATATCTCTTTTTATCCTCACAATAACCCTCTGGTTAGTTAGGACAGCTATAATCCCCCCTCCCCCCACTTAATAGAGGTAAAAATAGGTAGAATAGAAATGATTCACTAGTTCTCTTAGCTAGTTAATGGCAGAACAAGGATTAGACTTTGTAGTTCCTGAGATCTAGACCTATGCTAATCTGTGCTAGTTACTTAATTTTTCTTGGCATCACATTCCTTGTATGGAACATTCTGGCCCTCTAAATTTTCAGCTGTAATTCTATGTTCCTGTTATAAACATCAAGATGGTAATTGATCTCCATATATAAAGCACAATTATTTTACCCAATATCACTATTTATGAGTTAATACTTTATCTTTGCTTTTTTATTTTCTTTAAGCGTTGGGACCCACACAATCACAAGAGAATTCCATTATGGCATATTTTCCTTTTTACTTGAAGTTTGTTTCTTTTGCTATTTCTTAATGTTGTAGTAACAAAGAAAGCTAATGGACTTTGCAATTCTTATGACTGTCAGAAACAGGAAATGTTATTTTTTTAGAGGGTTAAGTCATTGAACCAGATTTGCTTGGAGTGTGAGCATCTGTTCATGGGATATCAGATTTTGATAAACCGAGGGAATCACAGCAGGGATATGGGAAAACCAATTGTTTACTTCTCTATAAAATATCTGGTGTTTACACCAGAGGGTATGCTAGCATATCCTTCCTCTTCTCATATAATAGAAGGCATTATTTTTATGAATTCTTTGGATATTCTTGATTTTTTGTTCTTCCAAATAAATTTTGTTATTATTTTTCTAGCTCAACAAAATATTTTGGGGGTAATTTAATTGGGATGTCATTGAATAGGGAGATTAGTTTAGGTAGGATTGTTATTTTAATTATATTGGCTCTGCCCATGCATGAACAATTACTATTTCTCCAATTATGTAGATCTGATTTTGTATAAAAATTGTTTTATGTTTATGTTCATTACTTCCTGGGTTTGTTTTGGGAGGTGTACTCCCAGGTATTTTATTCTATCTTTTTATTTTATATCCTACTACTTTACTAAAATAATTGATGGTTTCAATTAACTTTTTAGTTGAATCTTTAAGATTTTCCACACAAACTCTCCTTTAAACAAAGATAATTTTATTCTTTGCCCATTTTGATTCCTTCAATTTCTTTTATTCTCTTATTGCTATTATTAACTTTTCCAATATTATGTTAAATAATATAGTTGATAATGAGCATCCTTGTTTCACTCCTGATCTTTTTGGGAAGTCTTCTAATTTACCTCTGTTACAAATAATACTTGACAGTGGTTTTAGGTAGATGTTTTATATCATTTTAAGAAAAACTCCATTTATACCTGTGTTTTCCAGTGTTTTTAATAGGAATAAGTATTATATTTTGTCAAACTTTTCCTACATCTAATGATATAATCATATGATCCTTATAACTTTTGTTAGTAATATAATCAATTATGAATGGATAGTTTTCCTTATATTAAACTATCTCCTGGCTTCCTGGTACAAATCCTATTTGGTCACAAGTAAACCCTCTGATTTGCTGAACTGGAGCCCCTTCCATAGAGCTGTGTATGTGTTCTGGTCCCTTGCTGAAGGAACTCTTGTTTTTCTGAGATGACATAGCAACTCCTTATTGATGGTATCTGGGACTGAAGGGAGTTGTATCACAGCTGACTGGCACCAGAGCCAGGAAAAGACATCCACTCTCAAGGCTATGAGAGCAGCTGAGGAGAAACCAGTCATTTCTTTTGGGATGCATCCAGTGCTTTCCCTTCTCTTCCCTCTCCAAAAGCCAGCAGTGTCTGAATGCACATATTGGTAAAAAGAAAAAAAAAACTCCAAACATTTGCTCACCTAAATAAGCCTGAGTCCCTCCCTATCTGCCTTCTGCTTTCTGTTTTCTTCCATGAGTAAATGTCAGTGACCAGTGAGTGATCTTGACAAATGGCTATTTCCAGCCTTGGTGACTGACTGCAACATGAATTTAAGAGTTCCTGGGTCCCTGAGTCAAGTACTGGCTGGGAGGGGAGGTGGTTCCCATAACAGCCCATTTTTCAGAGGAGATGATGACTACCAACAGGGTCATCCTGAAGCCTAAAGGGATAAAGGGAGCCATTTCCTGACTGGCCAGGAGACCTGGATCTTGTGAGTTCCTTGGACAGAACAGATAGGAGGCAAATGCAAAAAACCCGTTTAGTAATCTAGTAAAGCAGCTGCTGCTTCCCTCACCCCAAATTCCAACTGCCTTGCCTCTCTGATTGTGGTATAATAGTTCAAGACCCGTGCTTTCCTCTTCCTTCTGGTTGTGGGGGTGGTGCCTGTGCCTGTCTGCCTGCCTCTGGAGGGGAACCAGCTGTCTCTCTACCCCCCACCCCCCACCCCCAGTTCTCTTTTTGCTTATCTTGCTGGGATATTGCTAGGACCATGTCTTCTCCTTTAGATTTCACATGGTGTAAAAGCTTTTATGGAAGAATCAATTCAATAAACACTTATTAAATACCTATATGGTCAGGCAATGTGCTTAGCCATGGGGATACAAAAAGAAGCAAAAGACAGCATCTGTCCTCAAGGAGTTTACAGTATCGTGACCTGAGATGAATGCAGTCTATCTGTTCAATAGTTCCAATGAAGGATTTTACCCTGGTGGTAAGAGTACAGTGAGTGTAAATGGCTATTTGAGAAATGTTCTTGCTTGCAAGTATATCTGTCTCCTTTTGCATTTTAAATATTTTTTTGTGGTATAAGAATTAAACTTTTGTCTTGCATATATCATACCCCGAACTCCCTTTTCTAGAAAGACCTAGTTCCCTACTTTTCTGGGATACTCTATACATGAATCATAGGCAGGTGGGTGGTGAGGTGGAAATAGCTCTGGGCCTGGAATTAGTAATATCTGGGTTCAAATCCATGCTAGATACTTATCAGCTGTGTGACCCCCGACAAGTTACGTAACTTCTGTTTGCCTTAGTTTTCTCATCTGTAAAATGAAGATAATAATAGTACCTACCTTCCAGGATTGTTTGAGGATCAAATGAGGTAATAATTATAAAAGACTTAGCACAGTGTTTAGCACATAGTAAGGGCTATAAAAATGCTAGCTATTATTATTATCTAAGCTTTGTTTTAGGGATTCCCCCCCCTGGAATTATCATTGGCTGGAGGACATGAACCAGAGAGATAATGTCTAACTTCCCCTGAACCTGAACTCTTTAGGTCAAGTTGAATCTGTGACTTTGTGAGCTCAGAACTGGAGATTATTTCTTATTTTCTTGAAAATGTTATTTAATTAGTCAACTTAGAACATTTTTCCTTGGTTATAAGAATATTTTTTCCCTCCTCTCCCCCAACCCCTTCCTGTAGCCCATGCACAATTCCACTGGGTTTTACATGTATCCCTGATCAGAACCTATTTCCATGTTGTTGATGTTTGCACTAGGACGTTCATTTAGAGTGTACATCCCCAGCCATATCCCCTCGACCCATGTAGTCAAGCAGTTGTTTTTCTTCTGTATTTCTACTCCCACAGTTTTTCCTCTGAATGTAGATAGTGTTTTTTCTCTTAGATCACTCCGAATTGTTCTGGATCACTGCATTGCCACTAATGGAGAAGTCCATCACATTCGATTGTACCACAGTGTATCTGTCTCTGTGGATAATGTTCTCCTGGTTCTGCTCCTCTCACTCTGCAACAATTCCTGGAGATCATTCCAGGTCACATGGAATTCCTCTAGTTCATTATTCCTTTGAGCACAATAGTATTCCATCACCAACATATACCACAATTTGTTTAGCCATTCCCCAATTGAAGGGCATCCGCTCATTTTCCAATTTTTTGCCACCACAGTGTAGCTATGAATATTCTTGTACATGTATTTTTCCTTATTATCTCTTTGGGGTACAAACCCAGCTGTGTGATGGTTGGATCAAAGGGCAGACAGTCTTTTAGCACCCTTTGGGCATAAGAACTGGAGGTTTTTGAGGGAAGAGGCCCATTACAAAGTCACATGCATGACATCACTTATCATATGTCTATTTGGGTATGTGATTTGGGGTTTAAGCTTTAAAAGATCGCTTTATAGCAAAAATGAATACTATGGAAATAGGTATCAAGTGACAACATTTGTACAACCCAGTGGAATTGCTTGTTGGTTCTGGCAGAGGGGAGAGAAAATGAATCATGTAAACATGGAAAAATATTTAAAAATAAAAAATTTAAGAAAACAGTCACATGTACAATATATGAATGTCATATATGCAAAGTATATACATATAAAATATATATATATATATATTTTATATACTCATATTAACAAGATGGAGACCTCACACCATTAGAATTGAAGAGTGCTACCTGAGATTGCCCTTGATTAAGTTTAGTGAGGATGTGATCTGTGTTTCCTTTGCCTCTTCTTTTTGTGATTTGCCAAGATTTGGGGACCTCTGACAGGTGCTCCCAAGGGAATGAGGAAGAGTTTGGAAGGGGTTGTTCCGATTAAGGATGTTTCATAGTTATCATCAACCAGCCTTTGGGGATTCTTTATGCCCAAGACTTGGAGCAAGTTATGGGATAGCCTAGCACATGACTTCAATTTCCCATAAGACTTACATCTGCTTTAAGGATGGTCAGACAGGAACAACTCATTCGTTTTTCCAGAGTTTCCTTACTCTTTTACAAAAAGGCAGGCTTTACCTGGCTTTATTGTTTTGTCACTATAGCCTATTGAATCTGCCTAAACAATAGCCCCAGAGTTCTAAATTTTCCTTTGCTCTTTAGCTAGCCTCTTCCTAAAATATAGGCTGCTTTCTTCATTAGGTCTATTTAACTGTTGCTGACTCCATGACCTCAAAGATCAATTCCCTCTTGCTTCTCTTACTTCTTGGTAATAGCACAAGGTCCATGCTTCTCTCTTCTCTGAAGGGAAGGGGGATGGTGACCCTATTTTTCTGTCTGTCTCTGGAGCTAGCATTTGTCTGGATCTGTCTTTGCTCCCATTCTGGGACCTTTCAAAGCCTTGTTCATCTCCCAAGTCAATGGTTCCACATGTACATTCAGGCGTTTATGATTTGTTTTCAATGTATCGCAATGTACCCAGTAACTTGTATTTTTTCCTTCAGTTAATCTTCCTTTCTTATCAAGAGGTGGACAATACTAAAACCAGCTTTGAGTATTCTCTCTGGACCCCTTTTTCTGTACCTTCTCTTTCCAGGTTGATATCAATTTCTGTACTTTTTTGGACTAATGTTCCACATCCTGGGATGCTCTCCCTGGTTCCCTTATAAGTTCCTCTCTAGTCCCACCTTCTACAAAAGGTCTTTCCTGATACTCCAGTTCTTAGTGCATGTTGTGAAGATTAGATTTAGCTATTTCCTGATTGTAACAATGAAGATACTTAGTTTAACAAAATCAGGAATGTTTTGGGAACTCTAAATTACTCCACCCTACTTAGACTGTACTTTAGGGGAAGATAAAATTGAATCTCCTGATTGAACAATGAAGGTACTGTGATAGAGTCTGGCACTTTTGCTCTTATAGTGAAGCTAGAACTTTAAGCTAAGTCTATTTTAAGATCTTAATACAAAAAGGTGTTAAGCAACTATAAAGGTTAAATTAGTCACAAAAAGGTTAAGTAACTCACAAAAGGTGAACTTAACAAATAAGTGTTAAGTAAATCTAAAGATATAATCTAATCAAAGAAGATAAGAACTAAAGAGAATGGACATTTAGAGGAGGAGACACGAGAGTGAAAGGTCTATATATTGATTCATTTCCTCTCTCCGGTGCCTTTTGTAGCGGAGAGTTGACTGATAGCATCGTGCTGGGCCTTTCGGCATCTTAGCGTGGCTAGAAGCTATTGTCTGGTTCAATGGTGAGTTTCTGAATGAGTTTCCCTCCTTTACTTTTCCAACTTTATCCTCTTAGAAACCTCTAATCTTCTTCAGAGACCTAGAGGTGGGAATTTTAAACTCCCCCTGGCACAGGCCAGGCAGGAGAAATCCTATATCCTCTTCCCTCCTTCTCCTTAAATTCCTTCCCTCTATATTAATTAAATTACCATAAATTTCCAGACTGCCTTGGGTATTTTATTTGGGATTTCCCCTGGTGGCCAATTAAATCTAGATTTTAAGTCACAAACCTAAAATTATCTTCACACCGTCCAACATTTTTCTTATTTACTTTGCATATATGTTTCATATTTATTTATTGTTTTATGCTGTTTCTTCCCAGAAAAATGTAAATTCCTTCCAGTAATCTTTTGTCTTTGTATTGTTAGTGCCTAGCACTGTCCTAGTACATAACGGGTGTTTAATAAATATTTTTGAAGGAATAAAAGAATAAAAGAAAGGAAGGAAGGAAGAAAGAATAATATATAGAGACTATATCCTCCTCTGAAAGGCAGAATGTAGTGAGGTAGCCTCCTTTCATGTCTGTGGTCAGAGACGAGTCCATTTTGTGTCTTCAGTCTGTAAATCAAAATTATTTATCTTGAAGCCTTGTAAAAGTTATTGTTTATGAAGGGAGATGACTACTTTTGCAGAAGGATTAGATACTGAAGTGCCTGGGTTCTACCTGTCTTGGGTCAATGACTTGAGACAGTGCCCCCCATTTCAAATAGCCTTTCCAAAGTTTATTCTTCTGATATTGGCCCTACGTTGTAACATCCTATAACATCCCCAAAACCCTACCATTATTTCTCAATCTCTCAATAAAGCATTATATTTTAAGTGATTGATTTCCCCAGTCATATTTTTTGATAGTGGTTAAAGAGAGTGTTCTTTGAAATATTTAAGGTGCCCTCAATTTCCATTTCACACAGTCTAAACAAGAAGTGGATCTTCCCCATGCCAGGAGTTTCCACTCTTAAGTTTAGAATGGCTGCACTTAAGATTAGAATGGTATGTATACTTTTCTAGGTGCATGGTTCTGCCTCTTCTATTTAACTGTTGTTTGCAAATAATCAATGACTTATTTGCAAATAAACAAAGAATTTGTCTCCACTCTGCTTGGGCAAGAGAAAATAAGCAAGTCTGTAGCTTCAATTTTAAAATCAAACCTTTTTTCTTTTCCTTCAAAATAAAAAAGATTGTTTTGGGGTGCCAAAAGGGGTATAGATTAATATTAAATTACCACAATGGTAAATATCTAGGTCCTGCTTGCGATTGGGGTGGGGTAACCTCCTAAATAACTCTAAAACTACTGATATTTCCCCAACATTGAATTTCTTCTCTCTGAGGAGCTTTTCAATACAGGGATCTCCATCTGAATTGTCAAAAATGAACACCAAAGGTCTGTCAATTGTCAGAGCTATTGAAAAAAATCAATTTCTTGCATTAGAAAAATATGGGATCAATCACATAGTATGATAAGGATATGATTGGGGTTTTGATGTTAAAGGATCACTCTACTACAGCTGTGAATAACATGGAAATAGGTTTTGAACAATGATACATGTATAACGCTGTGGAACTGCTTGTTGGCTTTGGGAATGGGGAGGAAAGGTGTGGGGGGAGGCAGGAAGGGGGATCATGAATCATGTAACCATGGGAAAATATTCTAAATAAAAACAAGTAAAAAAAAAAGAAAAAATATATTTCCGAGACTTTAAGACTAATTCAATCTGACCTAAAAATACAAGTGTCTTCTTCTGCTGCCCCTAGAGCATGAATGATAAACAAGAGCAGGCTCAGGAACAATGGTACCATAACAAGGAATAGTGATGTATGAGATACTCCTGATGGGGTAGAAGCCTAGAAAACATCCTATAAAATTTCTGTAGCTGTTCCTTAGCTCTTGGCTAACTAGCCTCTATCATAACCTCCCTGGGTTGGGGCAAGAAGGGTAAAACTCTTTGGAAATGTTACTGTTGAGTTCCCATAGTCATCTGGTAGGTGGTGCAGTGGACAGAGTGCTAGGCTTGGAGTCAGGAAGACTCATTTTCCTAAGTTCAAATCTAGCTTCAGATACTTCTTAGCTGGGTGACCCTGGGAAAGTCATTTAACTTTATTTGTCTCTGTTTCTTCACCTATAAAATAAACTGGAGAAAGAAATGGAGGGGTCATGAAGAATCAGACAGGACTGAAAAAATGACTAAACAACAACAATCTTCTGGTACATGCAAGAGAATAGGAAAGGATTCAGCCACAAAGTCTTATGGTTTAACAGAAAGAGCAATATCAGAAAAGTTTCATTTGAAAAAATGATTTTGCTTGCTTGTCTTGGGCAAGTAATTTTCTCTATCTATAAATTCATGAGTTGTATCAAATGACCTGTAAGGTTGCTTTCAGCTCTAAATCCATGGTTGGCAAGGATGCAGCTCTTGCTGACCTTGTAACACAGAGGCAGTTATCTTTGTCTAGCTTTTGGGTGTTCTTCATGCCAAGACCTCAGGCAACTTGAAGCATGGCCCAGTGCATTAGACTTTCCCAGGGACACAAACAATGCAGACACACAGAGAAATCTACCCAGTATTATCAGACTCCTGGAACTAAACTGCCTTGCCACATGTTTGTTTCAAATAGTTGTGTTTTCTTAGATGGTAATTTTATGCAATTTTCAATGCCTTCCCCTAAAGTTCTATTCTGTGCCAATGAAGTAGTCTTGGTTTCTTGAAAAAATATGCCAGTAGAGCAACAGTCTTGGCAGGTCCTATCAGATTGGAAAGACTTCAGGTCTAGTCCTGGAGACAAATTGTATGTCTTATTCCTAATCACAAGAAGGTTGACCATTAAAAGGTGATTTGGGGAGGAGGGCTAGACAAAGTAATTCCCACTGTCTGCTGTGTAAAAATTTTAATTTTTTTTTGGAAGAAATACCTATACCCAAAAACTTCACATATAAAAAAAATTGTTTTTTGTTGATTTTTTTTCCTTTCAAAGAGATCTCATTTCAAAAGTATAGCCAATATTTTAATCAATATGGTTATACTGATGAGAAGTGGCATGGGATAGAGGGATAGAAAGATGACCTTGGAATCAGGTTCAAGTCTCAGCTCTGATATATATTTATTATGTGACTCTGGGCAATGCAGGTAAACTTTTAGTGCCTTAGGCAGTTCTCTGTAAGTCACAGAAAAAAATTCAGGTCTACATCAGTAGAAGAAATTTCATCATCTGGAAGTTTCCTATGCCAATGAAATTACAGGTTCAGTCCCTACACCTAGTAGTAAGCCCCTACTTATACTAACTATCTCATAGATGTGTCATGAAGAAAAGACTTTGTGTAAATCATAGAATTTATCAATACCATCCCATGTTCTCAATTAGTCTGTTATAACACTGGGCTAAAAAAAGGATTCCCTCCTTAGCCAGGAATTCTGTGGACCTTTTAGCAATTGGCTAACATGACATTATGTTGGCCTGAATTTCACTGAACAAAACAGATATGACTCTACCTGTTTCTCAGCAATAACAACAACCCAAGTAATAGCTGGTATTTATATAGTGCATTAAAGTATGATATGTTATCTAATGTGTTCTTCACAAGGACACTAACAAGGCAAAAACTCCTGGTATTATAACCTTCTTTTACAGATGGGGAAACTGACATGGACAGAGGTAAAGTAGTTTGCCTTGCATCACATAATGTCAAGAGTCCAGACTCGAACCTAGGTCTAATTTGGCTCCAAATTCTTTCCACAGTGAGTGAAATTAAGAGGTTTTTTTTTATGAGAAATTAAACTGAGGAGAAGGAAGAGGATCTTCTAATTCAATATAAATATACAAATATTTACAAAATGACTGCTACTAATTGATAATATAATTTGCACAAATGCTCTTGCTAAGAAGATCAAATTTGAATACAAATGAATACTTCTCCTATGACACTATTGGGATTAGTTGACATTAGGTCACATGGCCAAGAGAAAGGAAGAAAGAGAAAGAGAAGTACAAGAGAGGGAGTCAGACAAAGCAGAGATAGAACTAAACAGAGACAGGAACAGAGAGGTAGCTTCTGGCCTAGATCCACGGAAAATGCAAGAGGGACCTTCAGGTCATTGCTTTGCTCTCCAGAAAGGAAAGAAATTATCTTTTTGAATCACTTAAAATATTGATGGTCCTCTAAACCTGGCTTTTGGTTTTTGATATCTTGAAAAGCAGTTTGACTTTATTTTCTTTCTCTCTGTTGTGTTTTTATCATTCTAAATGCTCTGCTCACATTAATATTTTAAGAAAATTCATCATATTATAATGCTGGTTTCAAAAGGATTTATTGATTTCTTGAAAATGACCTCAGTGATCAACTATGAGACCACTCTAACTTTGGGTTCCCCTTCCCATGTGTGAAGTTTGGATTTGGCTCTCTCCTGATTCTAACAATGAAGGTATTTAGTTCTTCCTTTATTGTGAAGATTAAATTGTAATCCCTGGTCTATTTTTAGATTTTAATCCCCAAAGTGTAAACACAGTATTTAAAGTAGATCTACCCATTTTAACCACAAAAAGGTATGAACCAACCACAAAAAGGTGTGAACTAACCACAAAAGGTGTCAACACCCATTTCATACATTGAGTGGGAGGTCTCTGACCCAACGTGTGAAAGAGTGGGCAGTCCTAGAGAAAAGCATCTGCTGTGATTGGTAGACATAAAATTTAGGGGAAGTGACACAAGAGGAAAAAGGTCTTTAAAGAGTGGAAACAGAGACACACAAGGAATCATGATCAGTCACTTGGAGTTGGAGCGGAGAGACACTTAAGGAGAGACTGGAAGACAGACACTCAGACTTGGAGTGAAGACACTTGGCTATGGAACTGGACCCCTGGAGGAGCTCGTGTAGGAGACCTCAGACTGCTTTCCTTTTAGATGGTCACTGTGGTATCTGTAAAGGCTGACTTAGTTCCTTGCTCTTTCTGGAGGTGTGAACCTCTGAGAAAGGCCCATCATCTTGAGACTCCTTTCCCCTGACTGGTGCCTTAGAATTTCTAACTGGTTCAAAGGAAACAGGAGCTTTCTCTCTCTCTCTCTCCCCTTTTCTCTCTTCCTTAATATCTTTCCTCTATTATAAAAATAAACTACCATAAATCCCATTTACTTGAGTAATTCATTTTAGGATTTAGAAATTAAATCCCCGGCGACCACCAATTGAATATTCAAGTCTCAACCATAAATTTAACACATGGTTTGATTTTTTTTTCTTGAAGATTCTGTTCCTTTTTGGCATTTTACTCTAAAACACATAGAATTAGCAAAGCTTTTGACAAATGTGGTGTAAAAGAGGCACTGATACTGGATGAAGGAAGCAATGGTCACTGGTAGAATATTACTTGAAGGAATTCAATTCATAAATATCTATTAAATATTCCCTATGCTATATGTTAATTATAACATTAGATAGTAGGGATACAAAGGAAAAAAAACCTTTATCTTCCAAGAGTTTATATTCTAGTAGACTGAGGCTTCTAATAATAAATTAATTAACCAATAAAGAAAGAAGAATTTGTTTAACATCTACTATTCTAATCACATACAAAAACAAATGAATCAACCCCTGCCATCCATCTGGTAGTTTATATTCAATGGGAGGGGAGGAATTAATATGTTCACATAAGCAAATATAAAACATATGCAAATAATTTGGGTTGGGAGGGGCACAAGAAACTAAGGGAATTGGGAAAGGCTTCATTTATGAAATAGCACTTGATCTGGGCTTTAAAGGAAGCTTGGGATTCTAGGACCTGGCATCCCAGGTAGAAGGGGTCCAAAAGCATGAAGATGAAACATGAAATGTTATAGATTAAGTAATTCTAGGAGTGAATGAAGAGGAATTATACATAACTAGAAAGATAGACTGGAGCTACATCTTGAAGGGCTTTAAATGCCAAAAAAGGAATTTGTATTGGTTCCTACAGTCACTGGAGGCAATTTTGCAGAGATTAACATGATAACCTGTGCTAAAAGTCCATAACATTAGCAGCTTTTGGAGGATAGATTGAAGAGGGGAGACATGTGAGGCAGGAAACCAATTAGGAGACTATTAAAGTAGACCTAGGGAGAGGTTATAGGGGCCAGAACATGGTGGCCATGTGAATAGAGTGAAAAGGATGGATGTGAGAGTTGCTATGGAGATAGAATAGACATAACTAAGCAGTTGATGGCTAAAGGAGATAAGGAAGAAGAAAGAATGCAAGGATGACTGAAGTTTGAATCTAAACTATTGGAAATATATTTGTGTCCTTGAATGAAACAGGGGGGCAGCTAGATAGCACAGTAGATAGAGTGCCATGCCTGTAGCATCCCAGGTATATTCTCATGTTGAAAGTATTATTGATGTATTGATATTGTAACCTAAGTATTCATATACCAGATACATGGTCAGGTTACTTATTGATCATTGTATTTCCAAATCTTTAGTCCAAAGGTCAAAAGAATTCCCCGGCTGGCATTAATTGCCACAGGGTACTAGCTACCTCATTGTTAGAACACATTCCTTACCAAGTCACATATTTGATTAACCTCCTCCTCTATGATTCCATGATTGTCAATTGAGCCAATGTTAAAACCTATGGCATGTCACATGTTAATTAGCTACCTCCCACTCTTCTTCCATAAAAGTTTGGGAACATATGTAGCACCCTCTCTCTCAATACCATCAGAGCATCATGCACAATGGAGCCCATGCTTTTTAACTCCTTGTCCCTGATTCTTTATTCCTCTCTCTGTCTCTGTCTCTGTCTCTGTCTCTGTCTCTCTCTCTGTTTCTCTGTCTCTGTCTCTGTCTCTGTCTCTGTCTCTGTCTCTGTCTCTCTCTCTCTCTCCTTTATCCATTTTCCCTCAGTTTCCAATCAACTTTTCACGTGTCCACCCATGAATATATTAATTTGTGACTGCAGGCAACTACAATGCCACTCTGTCAGGAATCAGGAGGACCCTGGTTCAAATCTGGCTTCAGATACTTCCTAGCTGTGTGACCCCTGTGCAAGTCACTGAACCCTAATTGCCTAGCCCTTGCTGCTTTTCTGCCTTGGAATTAATACAGAAAGTAAAGATTTGAAGGGGAAAAAAAAGAAACAGAGAAGGTAGGAAGAGGAAGTGAATTTTAGAGAAAAGATACTAAGCTATTTTACACAAGTTGAGTTTGAGATACCTATGGGAAAATCCAGTTGGAATGAATAAAAAAAGTAGTTGGTGGTACAAAACTGAAGTTTTAGAGAGAGAAATTAAGGTCAAGATATATACATGTGTAAGTCATCTACTTAGAAACAAATGACTTCTGGAGTACTTGTGAAATAACTGATAAAGAAGCCCCAAAAAGAAAAAAAAAAGGACCCTTAAGTACCTTGAGATGCATCCAGAATTGATATTGGGCCTTGGATTCAGCAAAAGAGATTGAGAGTGGCCAGATTGGGAAAAGACGCAAGAGAGAACAGTGTCATGAAAACCCAGAAAAGAAAGAGCATCCAGGAAGAGAGAATGGTTAATTTAATAGTGTCAAATGCTTCACAGAGATCAAAACAGACAAGGACTGAGGAAAATGTATTAGGTTTGGCAGTTAAATAATTGGTAAATTTAGATGGAATGATTTCTGTTGACTGATGACAGCCATAGAGGTAAGAATTGAAATAGAAGAGAATTAGGCAAAGGGTTTTAAGTTATAGTTTTTCTGTGGCAGAAAGGAGAGATACAAGACCACAAGTGAGTGTATATAGGGTAAAGTGGAGTTTTTTGAAGATGAGAGACATCAAATTCTGTTTGTAGACAGTACTGAAGGAACCAGTAGACTAGACATTGGAGTTTAGAGAGGGGGTGATTTAAAAAGCAGTCTGTCAAATGAGAGGGGGATGATTTAATATCAAAGGTAGGAATACAGGGTTTACCTTGGCAAGGAGAAGAACTAACAATAAAAAAATAAATAAAGGAGGAGACAATGGGAAATAACAAGGGTTTTTGAGATATAAATTAGGAGTGAAATGGGAGTTTGAGCGAACAACCTCTATTTTCTCAGTTAAAAATGCCTGAGTCTTCTCAACAGGGAAGGGGGAAAGGATAGTGTGGGAAACTTGAGGAAAGAAGAAAAAGTTTGAAACAGCCCTTGTTAAGGGATAAAGAATAGAGTTAGTTACTGAAAAGTAAAAGAATTGCCTTGAAACAAATGGAGGTACAGTTGAGATCATGGATCCAGCAAATATATATTAAAACTTTTTTCTTGTTATAAATTGTATGTAGGAGTGAAAGAGGTAGAGAAAAGTAGTCTAAAATTGGATATAGTTATGATATATTTGATGAAAAAATAAGGAGGCAAGAGATTCAAGCATAATAGCACAATGTATTACTGAACTGGTTACCTAAAGGGTTAAGACTGGAAAGAAAGGAAAGAGCAGCCAACAGCAAGGGTGATATTCTGGAAGATCCTGAGGGATGATGGAGAGAATGGAGATTACTGTGAGGACAAAGATAGATTTGGAAGGAAGAAACACCTGGTGGGGTAAAAGATATGGAAGGAAGAATGATGGAATGGGGATTACTGGCAACAGAATGGTCCTCTTTGGTATTCAACAAACTTCTTTCAGTAAATATTTTTTGAGCATTTGTAAGGTGCAGTGCTAGTCACTGTGGATGACCTAAGGATGAATAAATACATGGTGCCTTCCTGCTTGGTGCTTACAAGTGGGAAGGAGAAAATCATTTAAACAATCTTTGAAGGGGGAAAGTTTGAGAGTTAGAAAACTAACAGATCAAATGCAGGAATCACCAATTACAAGTTCTATCCTTCTCTGTCATTATTCCTTTGTTTAGCTAGGGGCAGACTGCTATTTCAAGTTACAAGGGCTTTTAAGATCTGTGGAAGCAATATATTAAATGGTTTTCATTTCTGATGTCTCCACATTTCCTCCTCAACACTCCTTTCTGCTTTTATTCCAGCTTGGTGATTTACATCAGGGTGATCCCTACTCTTCCAAATTTAATAATCTTCTACTCTTATTCCTCCCTCTGCAGCATGGTGAAGTTGAGAAAATAGTATTGGTTTACACACAAGAACAAGATTTGAGTCTTGCCTTTGCCATTTCCTAGCTTATAGGCAGCACTGAAGGAACCAGTTTATTGAAGTTTAGAGAGGGGCTGATTTAAGAGGCAGTCTGTCAAATGAGACAGGGACTAGATAATATTAAAGGTAGGAGTATAGGGGTTTGCCTTAGCAAGTAAACTTGGACAAAGTCATAGAATTTAGAGTTGAAAGAGAATTAAACCCACTCATCTCAAAGATGAGGAAACTGAGGCACAGAGAAATAGCTTGCCCTAAGGTTGGATTTGAACCTAGGTCCTCAGATTCATCAAGTCAACAAGCACCTATTAAAAGCCTATTATGTTTTGAGCAATAATACATGCATAACCCAGTGGAATTGCTTGTCAGCTCCAGGAGTGGGGAGGGAAGAGGAGAGGGAAAGAACATGAATAATGTAACCATGGAAAAATATTCTAAATAAATTTAAATATAAAATAAAATAAAAGCCTATTATGTGCCAGTCATTATACTAAGCTCTGGAGATACAAAGAAAGACAGAAACAGTCCTTCTCCTCAAGGAATTTATATTATGGGGAGAAACAACATGCAAACATCCATGAACAAACAAAATATATACAGAATGAATAGGGAGAGTCTCAGAGAAAGGGACTAAGATATAGGAAGACTTCAAAAGACTTTTTTATAGAAGGTAGGATTTTAGCTGGGATATGAAGGAAGTCAGACTAACCAGGAAGCTAAGAAAATGAGGATAGAGAATTCCAGGCATGGGGAATAGCCAAGAAAAATGCATGTGAATTGGAAGATATAATGTCTTGTGTAAAGAACAGTAATGGGGCCAGTGTTACCAGATTATAAAGTATATGGAAGAGACAAAGGAGTGAGGTGACTACAAAGATTGGAGGGGATCAGGTTATTTAAAAAGGGCTTTAAAAGCCAAACAGAGGAATTTATATTTGGCCCTAGAGGTAACAGGGAACCACTAGAACTTATTGAATTGGGGAGATGATTGTGGTAGAGTGACATGATCAGATCTGAACTTTAGGAAAACCACTTTGAAAACTGAGTGAAAGATGTGCTGGAACGGAGGAGAGGTCAAGATGGGGAAATCAACTGTAGTTATCAACATATGAGGAAGGTAGGTAGGAAGGAAGGAACAAAGAAGGAAGGAAGCAATGAAGGAAGGAGAGAAGGAAGGAAGGAAGGAAAGAAGGAAGGAAGGAAGAATAGAAGGAAGGAACAAAGGAAGGAGAGAAGGAAAGAAGGAAAGAAGGAAGGAAGGAAGGAAGGAAGGAAGGAAGGAAGGAAGGAAGGAAGGAAGGAAGGAAAGAAGGAAGGAAGGAAGAATAGAAGGAAGGAAGGAAAGAAGGAGGGAAGGAAAGAAGGAAAGAAGGAAGGAAAGAAGGAAGGAAGAAAGGAAGGAAGGAAGGAAGGAAGGAAGGAAGGAAGGAAGGAAGGAAGAAAGGAAAGATTTATTAGGCACCTATCGCAAACAGGCACTGTGCTAAACACTTTACAAATTTTAGCATAGTACTCTTTACACTATATAGTAGGCTGCTTGCCCACCCCAAACCTCACTTTCCTTATAATAACACTGCCTCCACTTCACTCACAGGACTGTTGTAAGAATCAAATGAGTTCAAGGTCTATGAAAGCACTTTTCAAACTGTAAAACAAGGCATAAATGCCAACTGTTTTAAAATTTTATTATTTCAAGCTGTATCCCAATAGCCACATCATTTACTCCTCCCCAATGAGACTATTGTGTGGATGAACTAAAACAATGATGTCCTATTTAAAAACATCAACAATTTTTTTAAACTAGCAACAAAGAAATGTAACAGGAATTTTGACTCAAAATCTCAGTTGTCCCTTTTGTTTATGTTAATTGTATATTGACTTCACAAGCCCTTCCCAAACAAAATTAAGACTACTTATTGCAACTCTATTGAGAAGTAATATTGAAGGCATACATATGTTTTTAATATTAGGAATTTAAAACTCATTTATTTCATCACACCCCAAGTTAGGAGAAGTTCAGCCACAAATGACTGTACCTTAGCTAATTTTTTTTTAGAATTCCAGAACTTGAACATCTTGACTTGAATGTCCTCCATCACTGTCTTCTCCATTCAAATTTTAATCTTATTTTTTAAGCTATAAAGGAGTTTTTTAAAAAACTAAACAACTAATTGGCTACAAGAACACATGAAATTATGCAAAATAAAGTGAGCAGAACCAGGAGAACACTGAACATAGTATTAGCAATATTGTGCAATGATCAACTGGGAAAGACATTCTCAGCAATACAGCTATTCCAGGCTCCTCTAACTTGCTTACGATACCACCTTCATGGCTAAATCATATAACCATTTTGACCTTATCTTGGTAAAGGGTATGAAATATTGGTCTACATGTAATTTCTGCCATATCATTTTCTAGTTTTCCCAGCATTTCTTGTCAAATAGTGAGTCCTTGTCCCCAAAGCTAGAGTCTTGGGTCTATCAAACACTAGATTGTTATGGTCATTTACAATTGTGTATTGCATACCTAATCTATTCCATTGATCCACTATTTTATTTCTTACACCAGTACCAGATTTTGTTGATGATTATCACTTTATAGTACAGTTTGAGATCTGGAACAGCTTGACCACCTTCCTTCATATTTTCTTTTTCATTGATTCCCTTGATGTTCTTGCCATTTTGTTCTTCCAGGTGAACTTTATTATTATTTTTTCTAGCTCCATGAAATAGTTTTTTGGTAGTTTGATTGGTTCAGCACTGAATAAATAAGTGAACTTAGATAATTCTCATTGTTATTATATCAGCCTGACAGCCATCTTAAGGAACAATTGCCTAGAATATTCCCTGCTAGTTTCTCACCCAGCTCCTGATTCTGCAGACTGTTTCAACTTGCTTCCTCCCTTCTCCCGGTTAACTCCCCCTCCAGGAACCCTTCTTTCTCTCCAGATACCAGCTTCCTTTTATGTATTATCTTCCCTATTATAATAGAAGTTCCTTGAGCATATGCATTGTCTTTTCTGTCTCTCTAGCCATCTATATATCTCAGTGCTTTGAGATTGCATTAAATATTACTGCTTAAAGGGCATCTGGGTGGCTTAGTGGATGGAGAGCCAGGAGACGGGAAGTCCTGGGTTCAACTCTACTTTCAGATACTTCCTAGCTGTGTGACTCTAGGCAAGTCACTTAACCCATGTGTCTAGTCCTTTTCACCTTGGAACCAATACACAGTATTTATTTTAATGTGGAAGGTAAGGGCTTAAAAAAAAATTACTGACTAACCATTTCCATTCATTGACAATTTATTTGTTGTTGTTCAGTTGTTTCAGCTCTGTCCAACTCTTCATGACTCCATTTGGAGATTTTCTTGGCAGAGATTCTGGAGTGGTTTTCCATTTCCTTTTCCAGCTCATTTTTATAGATGAGGAAACTGAGACAAAACAACAACAACAAAAAAAAATAGAATATTCACTACCCTAAGGAGGAGAGACAACATATCATATAAGTAGATATACATGTGAGCATACACAAAAATTTCAAAATAAACAAATGAAAATACTGTTTGGAGTGGGATTTTCTTACATTTTATTTTACATTTAATAGTAGGCTACTCCTTCAGGATAATTTTTGTCTTCTCTTTCTCAAGCATAGCTCAGACTTCCTTGGGAACAAGGGACATGTTTAGTCCTTAGATGTTCATCCTTCTTTTTCGAAGAACAATGACATCATGCAGAACGATGCTCAAGAATTGGATTTTAGTGAAACAAAATTGTGTAAAATCATCAGCCTCTCTCTTTCTTCCAGAGTCATCACAGGTCAGAGGCAAAACAAGTCAGGACAAGGAAAGAGGGACCAGGATGCAGCCAAGATGACCTTAGCTTCTTCAGTAATTGACCAAGCTCTAACAAATTGTTCTCATCCACCTGCCAATGGAACTCTTCACAGGCCTGAGTCTTCACATCCCCTTAGATCACCAACAGATTTGAAACCTGTTGACTACCCTCCCTCTCTCTCCCTTCTACGTCTCCCCCTCCTCTCTCCTCCAACCCTACTTTCCTCCTCTCCTTCCCTCCTTCCCTCCCTCCCTTCTTCTCTGTCTGTCTGTCTCTTTCTCCTTTTACCCAATCCTATTTTTGGCCTTTGGGATTTCAAATCCTTCATTTTTTTTTTCACTGCAGCAATGAACCCAAAACACTTCTGAATTGAGTGAAGCCTTAGGTTTTTTCTATGGACCAGCCTTTGCAGCCTTATATATAAGAAGATGTGTTCCTTTAAGGAGAAAAAAATAAGAAAGAAAAGATCTTATTCCATATCCAGAGCAGTCTGAAGGTTCTGATATTGCCATACTTATCAATAGAACATATTAATTTTGTTTTAGCTTAAAAAAAATCTCTCTCTCATCATTAAACTGGTGGGGAATCAGCAGACCTGGAATCAGGGAGGTTTCTTGTCTGGAAGCTGAACATGGAAAGACTTCTGGTCACGGCTGGCCCTGTACCAGAATGACATGTGGAGTCAGTGGCATATTGTGCATTGCCCAGGGCAGCATCAGCCTTAGGAGAAAAAGAAGCTATGCTCTCAATAATGGATAGGGTTTTTTTTTAAATTTAATCAGTATTAATTATCTTATCAATTAATCAGGTCATACAATTGTTAGTATTGAATCTTTTGAATAAAGAATTACACAGAAACTGAAAATGTCCCCTTAGTCCTAGTGTTAACTAAAAAATATTCTGTAGAGTCCTCCACCCTGTGCAGTACTCACAGACCTTCAGAAGGCAGGACTGCGGATACAAAATGGTGGAGGAGGCATCTATTTTCTTTCGTTTCTGCCCAGGAATGGAAGGAGTATCTGTGCCGCCATTACATTTCTGTTCCCTGAAGGTCATGGAGTAAGCATATGTATTTAGGGAATACACTAATGAATTAGAGTGACAGGTTCTAATTCTATACTAATTCCCGTGTGTGGAAAATTCTGAGAATAGCCACTAATTAGATTCAATTTAGTTCCATTCAATTCAGTTCAATTTATTTCAATAAGAATTTATGAAGTAACTACGTTATGCAAGGCATTGGGGGCCAGCACTAGTCAGATATAAACAGCAATGAAACAATCCCTTCCTTCAAAGAGTTTCCATTCGACTGATGGGAAATGATGCACACAGATAAGTAGGAAAGATGTTCAGAATAAATACAAGGTCGTTTTGAGAGGTGTGGGGAGAGGAGGTAAGAAAAAGTGAGCTGGAAGAGCGTAGGGAAGTAGCCTAGTCTGACATGGCTTTCTGAACGTACATTTGGCAGCTGCTTGGAGTATGGACTGGAGGGGAAGGTGACTGGAGGCAGCAAGACCAGTTAGATCACCATATCAATATAGTCTAGGTGAGAGATGAATTAGGGTTATTCCTTGGGCAATGTTTGAACTTAATTCTAGTATAGATTCTGGGGAGGAGCATCTAATTTAATTCAATCAATTCAACAAACATTTAATAAGTTCCTACTATGTGCATAATCTAGGTCCTGGAGAAGAAAGACAAAAACAGAAAAGAATTTTACCCAAAGGATCTTAAGATTATTGATTTTATTTTTAATTATTTTAATTTTATTATGATTATTAATTTATTATGATTATGATTATTATTTAAAGAACCCTCATCTTCTGCCTTAGTATCAATTCTAAAACAGAAGAATGGCCAGGCCTAGATAATTAAGGTTAAGTGACTTGCCCAGGGTCACACAGGTAGGAAATGTCTGAGGTCAAATTTGAACCCAGGTCCTCTGAACTCCAGGCCTGGTACACTACCTACTGTACTATGCTGCCCTATTGATTTCAGAGTTGGAAATATTCAAAGCAATTTGGTTCAACACATATCATTTATAGGAGAGGAAACAGACCCAGAGAGTTTTAATGACTTATCAAAGCACAAAAAAGTAATAAGTAAATAGCAGAAAAGGGATTTGAACTTGACTTTTGGGACTCCAAGTTTAACACTCTTTCTACTGTATCCAATCTAGTGTTAGTTAAGGCTTACTTTATTTTTACTTCAGTTTTTGGCAAGTTGAAATAAGCACATGACATATAACATTTACAAAAGTTCTTCCCCCCAATTTTTGTTTTTAGCATTTTAAATTTGCAGTCCTAGCTAAGCAGCTTTTGAGGGGAGCAAAAGAAGTGATTTAAACAATTAAAAAAAAAAAAAGATTTGATCTCCCATTTGTCCGAAGTGAACAGCTGTGAGCTTTGTGCTTTTAGTCATCACATGGCACATATGTTCCTGGTGGATCTTGTAACTGCCCTTCGAACAAACACGTCTTTGTCATGCTCGAAAAGCCACCTACTCAAACTCTGCTCCACTGAGGTGATCACATGCTTATGACTGAGAAACTGAAACCTTTTAGTATAATTCATGGATTGTGCACTATAGATTGACCATGTGTTTGCCATTAAATTGCATGGGACTTAATGGGCAAGGGATAGCATCATTTTTTAAAAGTTTCTGAACATCAACATGATGTAGATAGAATACTATTCTAGGAAAGTTTGTCTGAAAATTCAAAGAAATGTGGGAAGACTTTATTTGTCTTGATGTGGAGCAAAGTCAATAGAGTTACAAGAATGATATATTACATGATTGCAATAATTTAAATGAAGAGAAAAATAAAAATAAGCCAAACATTGTATGTTTTGGTGGCGGATGGGGGAATGGAAATCCTGAATTATTAAGGGGCAGATAACATAGATAAGAGGGTGTTAACGTCACAAAAGAGATTTTAAAAGGGTCAATACTTTGTTAACCCTTTTAGGAGATAGGAAGAAATTCTTTTAAAAACACTGATAGAATTAGAGAGTAGCTAACCCATTTGGCAGGGCTAGGATTAGTCATGTCCTTGATGGTCTCTGTTGTTGCTATCTCCTTTTCTCACTGATGCTGTGTGTATTTGGAGCAGAATGCGCTGCTTTTTGGTGGGGATTTGGGTAGGAGTGTGGGGAGTCCTTTTGTTACTGTTGTTCTTATCATTCCATTCTAGTAAAGGCTCTGAAAGATAAATCCTCTGGTGATCCTAGGTACTTTGAACTTGAGGTACAACATGAAAGCATGAATTGTGAGGGACACCCCAGATGGGTACTGCCTTATAATGATTGATTTTAGTCACAGGGAAAAGATGAGACAAGGTGCCACTTCTTTTGAAGGACAATATAGAATGTTTGTGTGCATTTATGTGTGTACCTCTATATACACACGTATTTTTGTATAGTCAAAGGTGGTCACTATGTTGGGGTTTGTTTTTTTGCTTAACTGTTTTTCTTCATAATAATGGTAAAAAATGATAAGGAAACTGGCTGCATTAGTACTTGACGGGCCATTCTGCCATGGATTCTTTTTCTCCCAGCTCTCTTAGAAGATGGTGTCAGTGCTACTCATTTATAGCCTGATAAATATTTGTTCATTTATTCATTGATTTTTTTTCCCCTTATATGGGGAATTTATTTATTAGATAATTAGCAAGTGGTAAACTTTGTTTTTGGTGCTTGTTACAAAGTTTCTTAAGTGACAAAAGAGAAACAGTGCCTACCCTCAAGAAATTTCCATTCCAATAGGGAAACAACATACTCCAAATAGGAATGTCCATAGGGTTCCTTGGTTTGGGCGAAATGATGAGTTCTATTTCAGACTTTTTGAATTTGAGACACAAGTGAAATATTCAAGTAGAATATCTGGCACATAGTTGGAGAGGTGAGCCTGAGGCTTTAAGAAGGAGGGCAGTGTTGGAGTTGCAGATCTTGGAAGCATCTGAATAACAACTAATATCAAAGTCATGAGAAGAGTGAGATCTTGAGTGAGAAGATGAGAAGAAAAGAAACAGGGTCAAGAGCTGAAATTTTGGGCAGTCTGTGAGCAAAATGACAAAGGAAAATGACACAGTCCTTTTATCCTCATGGACCTATAGTCAAAGGGATGGTAGTGGGAAGGGGTGAGTTACATATGCCATATACAGCAATAAGGATGAGGCAAAGTAGAGTAAAGACTAGAGACATATGAAGTGTTTCAAGAAAATCTGAGGGAGAAAGAAAAGCTCATTTCCACCCAGTAAGGCAGGAGAAGAGAAAATGCATGAACGGTTTCACATAAAGTTCTTTGAGAAGAAGGACTATTTCGCTTTTGTCTCTGTGTCCCCAGTGCTTAGTATGGTGCTGAGCACATAGGAAGTGTATAATAAAAACTTGTTGCTTTATTGATTGGGTCCTGAAGGAAAATAAAGACTTCAGCAGGCAGAGATGAGAAGGAAATACAGAAAGGAGAGTACTGAAAAAGGTTGAAGATAGCTACAGTTCAGGAGAGAACAGAATTGAAGGAAGGATTAAAAATTTTAAAATAATATATAACAGGGAAAGAGCTAATCAGAGTGATTGAGAAAAAGGTAGAGGGGAAAGATCTGTTGTAGGGGCAGCAAGATGGCATAGTGGATAGAGTGTCAGGCTTAGAATCTAGAAGGACTGGGTTCAAATTTGACCTCAGAAACTTCTTAGCTGTGTGACTTTGGGCAAATCACTTAAATCTGTTTGCCTAGCCCTTGCCCTTCTGTCTTAGAGTTTTTACTAAAACAGAAAGTAAGGATTAAAATTTTTTTTTCTTTTATAATAGAAATGTGTACACTAGCTTCATCTCTCTTACTGTATTTTAAGTTCCTGAAAGAGCCAGACTATTTTTATTTTTTGTATCCCTCCTAGCAAAGGGCAGCTGGGTGGATAGTGTCAGGCTTGGAATCAGGAAGACTCATCATGAGTTCAAGTCTGGTCTCAGACACTTAGTAGTTCCACAAATTGCTTAAGCCTGTTTGCCTTGGTTCCTCATCTGTAAAATGAGCCAAAGAAGGAAAATCGGTAACCACTGCAGAATATTTTCCATGAAAACCCCACATGAGGCCATGAAGAATTGGATACAGCTGAAATGGTAGCTTGCACTATATGAAGCATCTATGCTTTTTTCTGATATAGGAATTTCCTTCAGTAACAGTGATTGAAATTTCTCTATAATTTATAATCTTAGAGAGTTGCTTGATGCTCATCAAAGTTAAGTGACTTGCCCAGAGTCACAACAATTCTTAAGCATCAGAGGTAGTTTTTGAACAGTTTCCTGACTTTCAAGTCTAATGATACCTTGGGTAAGTGATTATCTCTTTTGGTTTCAATTTCCTCATCTGTAAAATGGACTCAGTGACCTCTACAATCTCTTCCAGTCTTAAATCTATGATCCTTTGATACTTAGGCAATGCTGCCTCAAGGTACTCAGTAAATATTTGTCAAATGAGTTAACTCAGAATTTGAAAATGTTTTTCAGTACATCTTTGTTGAAGCTAATGACTTATGCTTGTGTCAGCACCAGCTGAAACTTCCTGGAGGATGAGCATAATGAAAGCAGAACAATTTTTTAAAATCTTTGGTAACAAACTAGGTGAGCTTTCAAAGAGTCACATTACCCAAGGATCCACAAAATCCATTCAAGACTGACAACTTCTTGTTTTCTTGAATTTTGGCTCATCAGTTATGGCCCCAGTTATTTCTGACACGGTATCCATCACTTGTTCCCTTCCCCACATAATACTAACAGATCTCTTGTTACAAGAACATTTCTTGGATTTGATAAGCATTCCCTTTTCTTTTTTTCTCTTTTATTAGTACTCTTTCAATTAAAATTTTCCCAGGCAAGACTTGGACCAGAGTGACTCAAGAGCTTTTTTCATTATTGGTACCTAACAGTGGTTGGAGCAAGCTAGCTGTTGCACTAGTGAATCGGATGAGAATGAAAAAGAAAAAATTGGTCAGTCTGGATAAGTGAACTTATTTATTTGATGGAGACCATGTGAAACTTCAAAGAACTAGGTGTGATTCATTTGCTGTTTCTGCCTTTGGTTTGCCGTCCTCTTAAAGATTTGGTATGTTTATTTTTGATGTAATCTGCTGGACATCTCAAACTTTATGCCTAAAATGCTCAGAGAAGAATGACCATGGTATCAAAATGTCTTGGTTTATGATGCAGAGTAGATCTTGAGAGTGTCTGTTTTCTTCCCATCTGAAAATGTATGCCATCTAGAAGCCCATCTGTTTAGGGACAGCTAGATAGTAAGTTCAGTGGATAGAACACTAAGCCTGGAGTTAGTTTTTCCCGAGCAAGACTTGGACCATAATAACTCCACAACCTCTTTCATTATAGGTACCTAACAGTAATTGGTACATACTAGCTATTGTACCAGTGAATGGGACAAGGATTTTTTTGTTACTGTAGGAAGACCTGAATTCAAATCTAACCTCAGCACTTACCAGTAGTATGTCTCTGGGAAAGTCACTTAAAATTTTAGTTTGTATCAGTTTCCACTATAGTAAAATGGAGACAATAATAACACTTCACAGGGAAGTTGCGAGGTTCGAATGAGATAATATTTGTAAAGCATGTAGCAGAGTGTCTCTCATATTAGGAACTATATAAATGTTTATTACCTTTCCCCTGTTTGTACCTAATTTCCCCCCTCATATCTACTATTAAGGATTATTATTAAATATCAAGTATAAACAAATAAATACTATTTCCCCTGTCAATATATTAACCTAGCATGCTCTGAAATATGTTATATACTCCATAGGAAGAGATTCCCTATGGGACTATATTTTACCCAAGAGACTCTTTTGCCTGTCATGTATTATTGAGGCTTAAGAAATGTGTCTTTGCCCTCCTGCACGATGCATATGCAAGAAAGAGAGCCAAGAAAACCCAGCTGCCTTTATAATCCATACTTCAATGCACTCAGTGGGTAATCCATAAATGTTTGTTGACTATTAACTGGTAAGTTCACTCAATGCCGATGGATTTGGACTGTTGCCCAAGTTATTTTATATTGTATAAGCCTGATTTTAAGGGTTTGAATCCTTGCTATAATTTGGGAGGCTTTTCCAAAGTGAATTTTTATAACCTATTAGTGCAAATTCCAGGTGACTGAAGCAGAGAAATGTAGAAATTCAAGTGTTCCTTGTCACAATTGTGCATCTCATGATATCCAGCCCTTCCTCCACTCCTTCTTGCCCATCTACAGTAAAGAAATATTGAGAATTCAGTGAACATTGGGAGCCGAGAGGAGTATTAACTAATAAATTTAACTTTTTTGTTCTTGGTTTGGGGCAGCTTGGTGGTGTCGTGGATAGCGTGCCAGGGCTAGAGTCAGGAAGACTTTTGCTTCTGGGTTCAAGTCTGGTCTTAGACACTTACTAGCTGTGTGACCCTGGGCAAGTTGCTTAAGCCTATTTGCCTCAGTTTCCTCATCTGTAAAATGAGCTGGAGAAGGAAATGGCAAACCACTTTAGTATCTTTGTCAAGAAAAACCTAAATAGGATTAGTTAGACACAACTGAAGAAACAACTAAACAACCAAATTTCTTGATTCAGGTATATTTCAAAGGAACTTTTAATCAGTAAATCAATCAACAAGTATTTATTAAATGTCTATGTGCCTAGACATTAGAGATAGACCCTAGAGATACATAGACAAAAATTAAACAGTGCCTGCCTTCTTTAAGTTTATATTTTACTAGGTAAGACTAGTATATGAACATAAAAGAATACACAAAAAAACCTTCCCAAGATATTTCCTATAGGCAGCTAGGTGGTATGGTACATAGAGTGCTGGGTGGGGTATTAGGAAGACCTGAAGTAAAATCTGGCCTCAGTCACTTACCACGTCTAGTGATCCTGGGTAAGTCACTTCTATCTGATTCTATTTCCTATTACTCTTCTAAAAGTGACCTGAGAATGAGCAGTATGCCTATAATTTAAGAATAATAATTGAAAATCATATTGTTAATGACCAGATTGAAGTTATTTTTGTTTGTAACATTTTAAACTTAAAGAAAAAGCTAATTTCCAAATACACTTAGGTGTACTATGCCATATTTAAATTGACCATTGAACATCAAAAGGCAAAAGCTGTTTGCCAAAGAAGAGAAAGTATAATTTTTATCCCCATGTTTTTCCTTAGAAATATTGAAGATTATTTTTAAAATCAACTTTGGATTGGAAGAAATCATAAAAAATTTAATTTCAATGGTATTTCATTTCAAGGAAATAGAAAAAAATAACAAATCAGGTTAAAAGAGAAGAGATATTTCCATGTGATAAATAATAACAATGGAATCTGCAAGCTCAGTCTAAGAATACTTCATCAGCTTAATTTTCAGGAATATGATGAAGTAAACCCTGAACTACTGGAAAATATTAGCAGAATGTTTATGGTGGAATCAATATAATTTTTTTTAAATTAAGGAATGGCTTTTTCCATTTCTTTTTATTATTTCAGCATAGTAGTTCTCTTTTGTTCTTCGAGCTAACTAAAATGCTTAACTTGTTTCATGTACCCATTATTTCATTACAACTAAAAGCAAATAATAATATTAGAAATAGTAATAACAGTAGCTATCATTTACTTAGTGTTTTAAGGCTTGCAAAATGCTTAACATCCATTAGTTCATTTCATTGGACTGGACTGTCATAACAATCCAGTATAGTAGATATCATAGGTATTATTATCCATAGGCTTAGTAGCCACAAGGTGTTGGAGTCAAGATTCTTTTTTTTTTAAACCCTTACCTTCCATCTTAGAATCAATACTGTGTATTGGTTCCAAGGCAGAAGAGTGGTAAGGGTTAGGCAATGGGGATTAAGTGACTTGCCCAGGGTCACACAGCTGGGAAGTGTCTGAGGCTAGATTTGAACCTAGGACCTGCTGTCTCTAGGCCTAGCTCTCCATCCACTGAGCTACCCAGCTGCCCCCTGGAGTCAAGATTCTTGCCCAGATCTCTTCTGACTTTAATGCTACTTCCTTTTTCCAAGGTAATTATATTAACTTATTTTATAATATTTATTATAATAAACAATAATTTTTATTATATTATATTATATTATATTATATTATATTATATTATATTATATTATATTATATTATATTATATCATGTTATATCATGTTATATCATGTTATATCATGTTATATCATGTTATATTATATTATATCATGTTATATCATGTTATATCATGTTATATCATGTTATATCATGTTATATTATATTATATCATGTTATATTATATTATATTATAATTATATTATAATAATAATTATATGATATGATAATATTCCATATTATAATATAATTAATAATATTAAAATATTCATACCTATTTCTAGGATGGCTAATTGTACTTATTTAAACTATACTTGGAGGGTTAAACCTGGGTTCTTTTGTTTCTTACTTTTAAACTATTTAATAAATTTTACTTTTAAAAACCCAAAGTGAAATACAGTAATTCATGGTCTCATTTGGAAAAGCCCCTCAGGGATCATAGTTTAAACCACTGTTTTTGTGTCTGTTGTTCTTGTTTTACAGACTCTGTTCCCCAGACTGGAAGGAGCAGAGGTCATTCACAGGCCTAATCCTGACACTAATCAGCATGGGCTCTTTGGCCTGCTCTGTTTCTGACCTGCTCTGGTTCATTCTGCCTCGTGCCCCTCCCCACCTCTGCTCACCGCCTTAATCTATTTAGTGGATACCTGAGTAGCTTCATGCACTGCAGCTCAGAATTCCTGGGTTGGGGCAATCCACCAGCCCAGGTCTCCCCAACAGCAGGGATTACAAGCATGTCACGCCCAGCCAAACCACTCCTTTTGCCAGGTGACGGAACTGGATCTGCCTTCTTGTCGGAGTGCATTTGAATGTTGACAGTCACAAGAATAAAAACATTGGCTCGACGCCGTTGCAGCATGAATAAGAAGGGCTGCGGTGCCCTCTCGCAATTGCTGGCAGGTCAGATTGCCTCTGATTTCGGTTCAGCTTCTGGCAGGTTTCTGTGACTGCTTCTAAAATGAGCCAGTGTTCATTCTGGACCGAAGGAAAGTCATAAAGGAATTTCACGACTTGTCCCAACTTCTCTTCTCTGTGTTATCCACCTGGGGTCAATTTTGCCATTTCTGTGGACTAGTTGGATGAGGTCTTTATTGCTTAAAAAAAGGAGATACACTATAAATAGCTGGTCAGGGGTGGAGAGGTCAACCAGTCGAGCATCTGACAAATAACTAGCCACAGGAGCTAAGTTCAGCCTTCTGGGGTGTCCTATGAAATCAGGGGTGAATCCTCTGTTCTGTCTATTTAGCACCTCTGTTTACAGTCTATCTCAAGCCCTGTCCTGTAGCGATGTTATTGGTAAACATCCTACTGTTTCTTCTGAGCATGAGAGAACAAAGAACATGCAGATCTTGGTTGTCAAGAGTTGGGCCTCATGAACAACAAAGGGTTATTTTGGAAGGTCATAGGCAATTATTCAAGTTTCATTGTATGACCTCTGTGATGTGTGATGATTCATGTTCGAAGAGGGTGTGTTTTCCTTTTGAAAGAGCTGGCAGCCTTCCCACCTTTTCAGAAACGGGAAATTTCTTGAGCTAATTTGGACATGCAAGCTATGTTTTTGCACACCACAAAGCTGGATATTTGGCCAGACACGACTGCCAATTATCTGTGAATACTCCTATTCATGCAAGACTTAGTCTAAAAAAAAAAAACCCTTTAATTTTTTTAAACCTCTTTTGCATTTGTTTTCAGGACAATTCTATATTAATGCTGTCTCTGAAATAAAGGAGTTTCTCCCCTCCTAAAATGATAGGCTGAAAAGTTTCCCAGAAAAAAAAAATACAGCTACAATGTGTTTTCTGCAAGCATGGCGTTGCAGTGCAAACCAAGTCTGGAGTTCAAAAATCTGTAGGATCTAGTCCCAACTAAACCTTTGGGGAAGAGCCATTTTTTGTCCCATTTTCACTATCTGTCCTATGGGAATCATACTGCTTATGATGGCATAGTGGTTAATGTGCTGAAAATCTGGCCTCCTCTTTAGTCTTTGGTCATAATCAATTACCCTCTCAGCCTCAATTTATCCATCTGTAAAGTAGGATTAATAATAGCTCCTGTCTAAGTACTTAATGATCAAATAAGATAATATGTAAAACACTTCACAAAACTTAAAGTGCTATCCGAATGCCCACTATTATTATTTTGAAATACATTTTATTGATATATTTTGTTTTTATCTAGCCTAAAATTTCCCCATATCCTTCTTCCTCCTCACTCCTAGACAGCCATCCTATTTAACTAAGATTAAAAAAGAAAACAAAGAAAACAAAAAATGATCAATACATCAAAAAAAATTGACAACATATACAGTATTTTATTTCCATTTGCCCCACCTCCTCCCTATCCCCCACTTCTGTAAAGTAGTAGTGGAAAGTATCTTTTCATCTCTCTTCTTTGGAACCAAACTAGTTTTATTTTTTAATTTTGCTGCATTCATTTTTTTATTATCTTATAGTTGCCTTTTTCATTTAATAATTATAATGATAGCTATTGTTTATCTTGTACTTTAAAGTTTGCAAAGAATTTTATAGATATTTCATTTTATTGCTATAATAACCCTGTGAGGCAGGTGCTACTATTATTCCCATTTTATAGAGGAGGAAATTGTGGCAAACAGAAGATATGTGACCTTCTCAAGGTCACATAGCTAGTAAGTTTTCAAACCTGAGGGTCAGCTTTGAATTCAAGTGTTCTTGATTCCAGGCTCAGCTCTCTATCCTCTGTACTACTTAGCTGCCTCCATTTACATTGTTATAGTCATTGTGGAGATTGTTTTCTGGGCTCTACTTCCGTCTATTTTGCATCAATTCTTGTAAGTTTTTCTATGCTTCTCTAGTCACCATATTCCTGGCTTCTTAGTGCACAGTAATATTCTGTGCCATTAAAAAAAATCAATTTCCCAATTGATGGGAAATCTACTTTGTTTCTAGTTCTTTTTTTATTACAAAAATGCTAGCTATTATTATTGTAGTAGTAGTTGTAGTAGTTAATGATAGCAAGAAAAATTATCCTCATAGGATAAAATAATCAAGCATAAGCTATTACTTTGAAATTCTAAAGCTATGTGAAGGTTCATCTCTTTTATTTTAATTTGTCAAACCATGACCATGGCTTCCAGACTATTGATTTCATTAAACCACCTTTGTAATGCTCAGATATTCTATTGGAAGGTTAAGGATCAGAGTATAGAGAGTCTAGAATTTCGAGCTCACTGTTGAATCGTGGACAACCCATCCAGGCAGGATTAGTGAAAATTTCATTATGTTTTCCAAAATGTGAACAAGGAGGTGACTTCCACGCCAAGATGGCTGCAGTATAGAAAGAACTTCACAACTCTTCCTTCTACCAATCACAACAATTTTGTTTCAAAAGAACAAAATCAAAATCAGATGAGGAAAGGGACTCTATTGAAAGTAGGCAGGGTTTGGGCATTTCCATGCTATAAGGGAGTAAAATTACACCTACCAAAGTGTGAACTGATCACAGATACACACACACACACACACACACACACACACACACACACACACACACACCACCTACCATTCCAGAGTCAGAGTAAAGGCCGGGGCAATCTCTAAATTTTTGGGAGCTGGCTGAGGGCACCACAGTCTTATCCTTTAGGACAGTGCAAAGCCTTGGCAGTGAGACTTGGGACCTGTGGAGCTTTGGAGTGGAGATAGTACAGAGAGGGGCTGCCCACAGCAGACCCACGAAGACTCAAAAAATAGCCTTAGGGCAAAAAACGCTCTGTAGCTCACTACACCAAGAGCTGCTTGCCCTCCTCATTCAGACATCTGGCTGGTAAGGGAAGATAAAACTAACACAGCAATGGCCACCAACACACAAGAACTACAATTCACAAATACCAAAAAAAGAAGGAGACAACAGAGAAAGCCTCTGACATTGGATAACTTCTATGGAGGAAAAAAGCAGAGTACAGAGGCAATAGCAAAGAGTGACAAACAAGCAAACAATCCAAACTTTCCCCCCAAAATGGAAATTGGTGACAATCTCTCAAAGAACTCAAATTGGAGTTCAAGAACCAAGTAAGAGAGATGGAAGAACAATGGGGAGAAAAGTAGGAGAAAGAAATTTAAGTAATTCAAAGGGAAAATAACAGTTTAAAAGATAGAATTTCCCACTTGGAAAAAGAGGCACAGAATCACATGAAATCACATTAAATCAGAAATCACATGAAATAATAAACAAATTGGAGACCAGAATTAACCTTTTGGAAGCCATGAAAAGCAAGAAAAATCAAACCAAAAAGAAAAATCAAAAGATCATAACTGAAAACCAGCCTTTAAAGACTAGAATTGGGCAAGTAGAAAATAATGATCTCACAAGACAGCAAGAATTAATAAAGCAAAATCAAAAGAATGACAAAACAGAAGGAAACATGAAATATCTCATTGAGAAGAAGACAGAACTGGAAAACAGGTCTAGGAGAAACAAATTGAGAATCCTAAGTCTACCTGAAAACCTAGAAAAAAAAACAGAAGCTTTGACATCATATTACAAGAAATCATCCAAGAAAATTGTCCTGATATTCTTGAACAAGAGGGCAAAATAGACATTGAAAGAGCTCATAGATCACCTTCTATATTAAATCCTCAAAAGACAACTCCCAGAAATGTAATTGCCAAATTCAAGAGCTTCCAAACCAAGGAGAAAATATCCCAATAAGCAAGAAAGAAACAATTCAGATATCAAGAAGCCCCAGTCAGGATTACACAGGATCTGGCAGCTTCCATATGAAAGAACCACAAGGCTTGGAATATGATATTCAGAAAAGCAAGAGAATTGAGTCTACAACCAAGGATTATCTAGCCATCAAAACTGACTATATACTTCCAGGGGAAAATATAGGCATTTAACAAAATAGAAAATTTCCAAGTATTTGTAAAGAAAAGAGCAGAACTAAACTGAAAATTTGATGTCCAAATACAAAATTCAAGAGAAACATGAAAAGATAAACAAAAAAGAGGGGAAAAAATTTAAGGGCTTCAGTAAGGTCAAATTGTTTATATTCCTATATGGAAAAATGATATTTTTACCTCTCAAAAACTGTTTTCACTATCATAGTAGTTAGAAGAATTATTCAGAGGTAGAGGTTGGGGTACTAAGTGGTTAAAGATAAGATGATATGTTAAAAAGGGAGGGGATATAAGATGGCACCAAGAGAAACTTGAAGGAAGAAGAAAAATAGGCTAAATTATACCACCTAAAGAGGCACATAGGAGGGGAAGGGGAAAATACTATCGTAAGAAGGAGAGGAAGAAAGTGCTAATAGCTAATACTTAAACCTTATTCTCAGTGGTATGAATTCTGATCCATTCTAGATCCATTGGGGTATAGAATTCTATCTTACTCTACAGGGAAGTTGAGAGGGAAAAACCAAGGGGGGGGGGAGTGGGGCAGGGAGTACCAAAAGGGAGGGAAAGAGAAGAGGGAGGGAATTTAATAGACACTTAAGAAAAATAAGAGGGTATTAATAAGGGAGGGGTGGGAAGGGAAATAAAATAAGGATGGGGATTAGGGGAATTGATTAAAAGCAAAATACTAGTGTAGAAGGAAATAGTGAAAGAAGAAAGGGAAGGACTAGGAGAGGAAATCAAAATGATGTGGAATACAGGTGGTAATCATAACTTTGAATGCTAATGATATGAACTCAGACATAAAACAGAAGCAAACAGAGTGGATTAGAAACCCAAATCCTACCATATGTTGTCTAAAAGAAATATACATGAGGTAGGTAGACACACATAAGGTAAAGGTAAGAGGATGGAGCAAAATCTTTTGGACATCAATTGAAAAAAAGAAGGCAGGAGTTGCAATCATGATATCGGACAAAGCCAAAGTAAAAATAGATCTGATTAAATGAAACAGGGAAGGTAATTACATCCTGATAAAAAGGCAGTATAAAAACAATGAGGAAATATCAGTACTCAACATATATACATCCAATGGTATAGCATCCAGATTTTTAAAGGAAGCTTGAAGCTTAAGGAGGAAATAGATAGTAAAATTATACTAGTGGGAGACCTGAACCTTCCTCTATCAGATCTAAATAAATCAAACCAAAAAATAAATAATAAAGATGTAAGAGATATGAATGAAATCTTAGAAAAAATTAGAGTTAACACATATATGGAAAAAATAAATAGAGACAAAAAAGAATATACCTTCTTTTCAGCAGCACTGGTACATTCACAAAGATTGACCATGTACTAGGGCATAAAAACATCACAAACAAATGCAAAAAAAACACAAAAATAATCAATGCAACCTTTTCAGATTATCATGCAATAAAAATAATAATTAGCAAGGGTACCTGGAAAAGCAAATAAAAAATTAATTGGAAATTAAATAATATGATTCTCCAAAATTGATTGGTTAAAGAACAAATCATAGACACAATTAATAATTTCATTGAAGAGAAAGACAATTAGGAGACATCATATCAAAATCTATGGGATGCAGCTAATGCAGTACTCAGAGGAAAATTTATATCCCCAAGTGCATATATCAACAAATCAGAGAGTGAAGAGGTCAATAAATTGAGCAGGCAAGTTAAAAAACTAGAAAGAGAACAAATTAAAAACCCAGATAAAAACTAAATTAGGAATCCTAAACATTAAAGAAGAAATTAATAAAATTGAAATTAAAAGAACTATTGAATTAATAAATAAGCCTAGAAGCCGAAACTGAAAAAAAAAACAAATAAAATAGATAAAGCACTGCTTAATCTAATAAAAAAAAAGGAAAGAAGGAAACCAAATTAATAGTATCAAAGATGAAAAGGGAGGCCTCACCTCTAATGAAGAGAAAATTTAGGCAATTATTAAGAACTATTTTGCCCAATTATATGTCAACAAATATGGCAATCTAGATGGCATGGATGAATATTTACAAAAATATAAACTGCCTCAATTAATAGAAGAGGAAATAGAATACTTAAATAATCCCATATCAGAAAAAGAAATTGAACAAGCCATCAAAGAACTCCCTAAGAAAAAATCTCCAGGGGCCAGATGGATTCACAAGTAAATTCTATCAAACATTTAAAGAACAACAAATCATAATATTGTACAAACTATTTGGCAAAATAAGCAAAGATGGTGTTCTACCAAATTCCTTTTATGACATAAATATGATACTGATTCCAAAGCCAGGCAGGCTAAAAACAGAGAAAGAAAACTATAGACCAATCTCCTTAATGAACATGGATGCAAAAATCTTAATAGAATACTAGGAAAAGGACTCCAGCAAGTGATCAAACCAACAAAAATCACATGATTATCTCAATAGATGCAGAAAAAGTCTTTTGCAAAATACAACACTCATTCCTATTGAAAACACTAGAAAGTTAGGAATAGAGTGACCGTTCCTAAAAATAATAAACTGTTTATATTAAAAACCTTCAGGGCATAAATTACAAACCTTCCCAGTAAGATCAGGAACAAAACAAGGGTTATTTAACATTATATCAGAAACACTAGCAGTAGCAATTAGAAAAGAAAAAGAAATTGAAGGTATTAGAATAGGAAATGAGGAGACTAAACAATAACTCTTTACCGATTATATCATGGTCTACTTAAAGAACCCACTAAAAAGTCAATGGAAATAATCAACAACTTTAGCAAAGTTGCAGGATATAAAATAAACCCAGAGAAATCATCAGCATTTCTATATATTTCCAACACATCTCAGCAGCAAGAGTTAGAAAGAGAAATTCCATTTAAAATCACCCTAGACAATATTAAATATTTAGGAATCTATTTGTCACAACAAACACAGAAATTATATGAACACAACAACAAAATACTTTCCACACAATTGGAAAAACAATTGCTTATGGGTAGGATGAGCTAACATAATAAAAATGGCAAATCTACCCAAATTCATTTACTTATTCAGTGCCATACCTATCAAACTACCAAGAAACTTTTTTACTAAATTAGAAAAAATTATAACAAATTCATTTGGAAGAACAGAAGATCAAAAATATCAAGAGAAATAATGAAAAAAAAAAGTGAAGCATGAGGGCCTAGCTTTACCAAATCTTAAACTGTACTGTAAAGGAGTGATCACCAAAACAATATGGTACTGGTTAAGAGACAGAAGGGAGGATCAATGGAATAGACTTGGGGTAAATGACCTCAGTGAGACAGTATATGATAAACCCAAAGATTCCAGCTTTGGGGACAAAACCCCACTATTTGACAAAAACTGCTGGGAAAATTGGAAAACTGTTTGGGAGAGATTAGGTTTAGATCAGCATTTCACACCCTACACCAAGATAAATTCAGAATGGGTGAATGACTTGAATATAATGAAGGAAACTATAAGTAAATTAGGTGAACACAGAATACTATACTTGTCAGATCCATGGGAAAGGAAAGATTTTAAGACCAAGCAAGAGACAGAGAATATTACAAAATGTAAAATGAATGATTTTGATTATGTTAAATTAAAAAGTTATTGTACAAATAAAACCAATGCAACCAAAATTATAAGGGAAGCAACAAATTGGGGAAAAAATCTTTATAACAAAAACTTCTGACAAAAGTCTAATTACTCAGATTTATAAGGAGCTAAATCAATTGCAAAAAAATCAAGCCATTCTCAAGGGACATGAATAGGCAATTTTTAGATAAAGAAATCAAAACTGACAATAAGCACATGAAAAAGTGTTCTAAATCTCTTAAAATCAGAGAAATGCAAATCAAAACAACTCTGAGGTACCATCTGACACCTAGCAGATTGGCTAATATGACAGTAAAAGAAAGTATATGTTGGAGTGGATGTGGCAAAATTGGGACATTAATGCATTGCTGGTGGAGTTGTGAATTGATCCAACCATTCTGGAAAGCAATTTGGAACTATGCCCAAAGAGCTTTAATAGATTGTCTGCCCTTTGATCCAGCCATACTACTTCTGGGTTTATACCCCAAAGAGATCACAAGGAAAAAGACTTGTACAAAAATATTTATAGCCACACTCTCAGTGGTGGCAAAAAATTGGAAAAGAAGGGGATGCCCTTTGATTTGGTAATGGCTGAACAGATTTTGATATCTGTTGATTATGGAATACTATTGTGCTAAAAGGAATAATGAACTGGAGGAATTCCATGTGAACTGGAATGACCTCTAGGAATTGGTGCAGAGTGAGAGGAGCAGAACTAGGAGAATATTATACACAGAGACTGATACATGGTGGCACAATTGAATGTAATGGACTTCTTTACTAGCAGCAATGCAAAGATCCAGGACAATTCTGAGGGACTTATGAGAAGGGATGCTATCCACATTCAGAGAAAGAACGGTGGGAACATAAACACAGAAGAAAAACAAGTGCTTGATCATATAGTTCGATGGGGATATGATTGGGTATGTAGACTCTAAATAGTCACCCTGGTACAAATATGAATAATATGGAAATAGGTCTTGATCAATGACACATGTAATAACCAGTGGAATTGCACATTGGCTATGGGAAGGGGTTGGGAGGAGGGGAGGGAAAGAACATGAATCATGTAACCATGAAAAAAAATATTCTAAATTAATTAAATAAATAAACTTAATTTAAAAATGTGAACAAGGAAGTAAATAAGCTTGAATCACTGGAACCACAAGTTTCAGGACTTATTTTTCTGGAGAAAACAAACAGCAACTAACAATAAAGAGGGTCGTTCTGGGCTAGTTCCAATGCAACTGTTTATAGTGACAAGGAAAGGGAATTTTCTAGCAGTTGAATTCTGGATATTTTTGTTAACTCCTTTATCACCTTAGACCTCACTGAAAACTTGTCTTCAGAACACATTGCCATAAAACAAATTCATGTCTCATGGCTTGTGTCAGCCTACTCGATGCAATGTATCACTTGATCATGCAATAATTTGAATTGCTCATTTAGATGGGTAACCACAAATTGTAGACTGAAATGGCCTTCTCTTGGAGATTTCTTTCTTTAAAAAGCAAAATGACATATTTGAAAGAATTTTGAACTTTGAGTCATGAAACACCTGATTTCAAATCCTGCCTCAGACACTTACTAGTTGTGTGACCATTGGACAAATCGCCTACTCTCTCTGAATTTTCACTTCCTCGTCTATAAAATGAAGACAAAATGAAGCAATATATGGAAAGTGTATTATGAACCTTGGAGAGAGGGTTTCAAACTCAGGACCCTGGCTACCTGTAGTCGCAAAACTCCCTTTGGACTAAATCAGATGAAAATGTAATTGAGAAATGTTTAACAAAATAAATAAAAATATAATTTAAAAAGGCAAATTTTATTTTAACTTTCTAAGTTAATATGTGATCACAGGGGTATATTTCTATTTGAGTTTGATACTTTTGCCTTAGAGAAATATAGAAATGTCATATATCATCATTAATTTTTATTTATTACAATATTTTTTATTATACTTACATTTGTGAGTTCAGTTGACAAGCATTTATTAAGAGCCAACTATATACTCAGCATTTGTCGGAAGCCATCATCCTTGCTGTCTGACAGAGTCACAGTCTGGGGAAATGGAGGCTGCAAGGCAGCCCCCAGAAAATGAGGCCCCCACTGATCCCTCTCTGTGACTTCTCTCTTTCCAACTTCCCTCACTAATGCATGATTATTCTCTCTCCAGTACAAAAGAATTAGTATAAGAACAAAGACTTACAGAATAAATATATGTCCTACCTTAATCCCCCCAGATTATTATCCTAAAAGATTACATTCACAGAATTAAAACCTAAAGATCACTACTCATTACCTTCCTCCTTTCCCTCTACACAGAATTATATTCACTCCCATTACAAGCCAGGCAAGCCAAGAGCATCAATCACCTTCAAGCCCAGGTCAACAGGACACACTTTGCTGGTTTGTTATGTTACAATAGCCAAAGCAACATCTCCAAGTACCCAAGTGAAACACAAGAAAAATGTGACTCGGAAATTGATGAAAACCCCAAATCTGGTCTGTCATTAAAGTGCCCTCTAACCATGTACCTAGTTACAAAATATTTTGTTACCCATCTGCTAAGTAATTGTGATTGATTGTGAAAGCTGACCAAAAGTGACAATGATCCTCCTAAATGGTCAACTCCTGGGTCAGGGAGAACTAACCTCTAGATCACCCTGTTTAAGTCATTCATCTATAGCAATAATGTTTTGTTGACTATCTCCTTGGGCTACATGTCTGTTGTTAATTCTATGGAAACATATATGTAGAAAATTGATTGTGTGCCAAAGAACTATGTACTCACTGAGCCTATATAATAAACAAACCTCCGTGCCATGGCAAAACACTATGTGACGCCTACGCATGTGGGACTGAACACATAGTGCTTCTCCCTCCATTATTCTACTGGAATCATCACACTTGGAAGGAGTAAGCTCCGACCTTCAGAGAGACCACTGGATGGTTCTCTAGAAAGCATTCTGATAGGTGCTGAGGATACAAAGAAAAACAAAAAACAATCTCTTCTTTCAAGATGATCACAGTCTAAACAAGAACTATTTCTTTTTTGTATTTGTGCCCTAGTCCCTAAAATAATGCCTAACACATGGTATCCTCTTAATACAGAGAAAAAGCATAGCATAATGTATAGAGAACTGACACTGAAGTCAGAAATATCCCAGTTCAAGTCCCATCTCTGATTTTTAGCTCAGCCCAACTACTCTTGGTCAGTGGTATCAAATGCAGATAGAAATTGGAGCCATATGATAGTTATGGAATATCATTATGCTATAAGAAATGACAAGCAGGATGATTTCAGAAAAGTCTGGAAAGACTTACATGAACTGATGCAAGGTGCTGCTATAGTTTATTTCCTATGTTCATAATTGAAGGACATGCTAACTTTCATTTAGATGTTAATGAAAATAAAGATGCTAATTTTTCCTGTCTAAGTTCATGAACCCCTGAAATCTCTATATGGACCTCAGGAAAAAGACTTCTGCCCTAAAACCCAATTTAGATGTCAGTTCTCAATATCCTTCTTTAATATTTTCTTACTTTTGTCTCTGCTTAAATATATAACATTTCCCATAGTTCATGTTTTCACTAATGTTTTTTATTTGAATTATATATACTGATTTACATAGAGTAAAATTGAACTGTATCTGGTAAACCTGATGATTTCCTTTCCCTTTGGTACTGTAGTCAATTGTGAAGGGGGAAAAAATGGACCAGGAGTGCATTGGGAATTTGCTGGTCATTATGTAGCCCATGTTGACTTCAGTCTGAAGTATGAGATTCAAGTTCAAGATTGTGATCAGAACACAATTATCTCTTTCCAGGAATCAATGGGACTAGGAGAAAAAAAATTCTAGAGATCAAAGTTGGATATCATAAACTTATAAATGATAATATAAAATACTAGTAAGTGTGATATGGAAATCACTTTAAAAGACTGATATAGGGGGCAGCTGGGTAGCTCAGTGGATTGAGAACCAGGCCTAGAGACGGGAGGTCCTAGGTTCAAATCCGGCCTCAGCCATTTCCTAGCTGTGTGACCCTGGGCAAGTCACTTGACCCCCATTGCCTAGCCCTTACCACTCTTCTGCCTTGGAGCCAATACACAGTATTGACTCCAAGACGGAAGGTAAGGGTTTAAAATAAAATAAAATAAAAGACTGATATATATTAATTTAAGGTCGCCAAGGAATTCAGCTATGTAATTCCTAAATGAAAACTCAAGTCAGCTGTCAACCTTTTTATGGTGTTTTAATTACAAACAGGAGGAAGAAAAGTATTAGAGGGAGAGAGAGAGAGAGGGAAAAATGGAGAGAAGGAAATAGGGCTTAAATACCCACTCTGCTTAGGCTGAGCCAAAGGCCCAAAGCCCTGGATAGCTGAGGCAAAGAAAAGAGATCAGTCCCTATCACTCATATGACCAAAATGAAGAAACAGTCTGTGGGCTCTTCCACTCCAAACACCAGGCTCCAACCACCCCTCTCTCTCCTCTCAGGAAGTCCCCAGAACTCCTGAGCTGTCTTCTACTTCACTTCCTGTCTCTCACCTGTGCCAATGGTGGATCTAGCTTGACCTAGGACCGCCCAGAGGTCTGTCCTTTTCTTGCACATATCTGTTGAAGGCCATATTCTCAAATAATTAAATCTTGAGTTTTGCTGCAGCCCTTCCTAATCTTGTTACCCTGAGTAGGGTGGAGATTGTAGTTTCCAAGACCTAATTCTGTTATTCTAAGTATCTCTATTGTTATTGATCAGGAAATAGCTAAATCCCATCCTCTAAAGAATGGTCTGAATAGGGTTGAGTAGTTTTTTGAAATTCACATAAGAAAACTTTTCTCCATTTAGGAAAAATGGGTCTAAAGTCAAAGACTGGGCTAAATTCATAGAGATTATGATTAAAGGCAATGAAACTAGAGATTAGAGATATGATGGGATTGAGAGCAATCCAGAGATTGTTCACTTGCTCCCCATCGCCACCTCCAGGTTCTGCCTTTACCACCATCATATCTGAGGTTCACTCAGTTCATATCTACGACCAAATCAAACTTGTGGTAGTTGTTATCTACTGACTTCCAGGATACTCTCCTTCTTTCCTCAATGAGTTTAGGGCCTGGCTGATAATCTTCCTCTCCCTCTCAGCTCTTGCCCTTGTATTAGGGAATTTCAACATACATACTTTTTCAAACACTCTCATAGTTCCTTAACTTACTTATTTTGCATGACCTACTCCTTCAACCTACCTTAGTCATACACAAAGATGGCCATACCTTTGATCTTTCCATGAACCATAAATGTTCCATTTCAATGTTCATAAAATCTGAAATACCTTTATCTAATCACAACCTGTTTTCATATCACTTTTCTCTCCACCTTGCATCTCCAAACTGTTCTTTGTCCACCTTGTGAACTCCTTGACACTTCAGTTTTCTCCAAGTTCATTTCCCCTGCTCTAGCACTTCTCATACTTTCTTCATCTTTACTCTTGGTGAATAAATTCAACCTTGTACTATCTTCTTCTTTTGAGTGACTTGCACTGATTATTATCTTGCACTGCCTTTGCTCCTATACACTGCTGCTAACAGAAGTGGAGAAGAGTCGTGAAACCATGCTGACTTGTTCTACTACAAATTTATGTTACATAATCTCAACTGGATCCTCACTGTTGCAACATAACTCTTTTATACTTTTCTCATTTGCTATTTCACTCACCATAGCTGTTCATCCTTCCTCAAACTTTTCATGGCTCCTCTCCAAACCCTTTCAGCTGAGAACCTTACCTCATATTGTACTGAAAAGATTGTAGCTTTTCCAAGACCTCCCTCTTTTCTTTTTTTAAATTTAGAATATTTTCCCATGGTTACATGATTTATGATTCTCTCCCCCACTTTTTCCTCCCCACTCTTGAAGCTGACAAGCAATTCCATTAGGTTATATGTGTATCATTTTTCAAAACCTATTTCCATGTTATTCATATTTGCAGTAGAGTGATCTTTTAACATCAAAACCTTAATCATATTCATATCAAACTACATGATCGATCCTATATTTTTCTTCTGTGTTTCTGTTCCCACAGTTCTTTCTCTGGATGTGGAAAGCATTCTTTCTCATAAGTTCCTCTGGATTGTCCTGGACCTCACTCTTTTCTCCTCCTCCTTATTTTGTATCATTCTGATGCCTTCTGCCACTATCTCCTTCCTTGTCTGTTTCACATGAAGAAATGTCCCTTCTTCCTGATAAGACAAACATCTTCTGAAAGATCTCATTTCCATCCCATCCTTTCCAGTTGATTAGACCTTTTATTATACCCACTTTTCACTTATTTTCAGTTTCTCACTGACTACTGGATACTTACTTTTTACCTACAAACATGCCCAAGTCTCCCTTCCCTATCCATTCCCATTAGCTACTGTGCCATTTTGCTTTCCCTTTTATGCTTAAACTCCTGGAGAAGGCCAGATATAATAGGTGTCTCCACTTTTTTACTCTCGTTCTTTTCTTAACTCTTTGTAGTCTGGTTTCTAAATTCATAATTCAACCAAAATTCTTCTCTCCAAAATTCAATAATAATTATGATGGTGATAATTATTATTAATTGCCAAAGATTGCCTTTTCTCAGTCCTTATCTTTCTTGACCTCTTTGTAGCCGTTGATACATCAATCACTTTCCTCCTGGATATTCTCTTCTCTCTGGCTTTTTATGATACTACTCTTTCCTGGTTCTCCTTCACCTCTGATACTGCTCCTTCTCAAGTCTCCTTCGCTTCTTATTCTCTATCCAGAGTACTTTCCATTGTGCTATGTGGGCAATGACTTGTGTGGTTTTGATGTGCTGAAGCTGTTCTGTGCTAGATTTTTAATGTTGTTCAGTTGCTAAGTCTTATCTAACCCTTCATGACCCTATTGACTATATTATACCAATACTGTCCATGGGGTTTTCTTGTCAAAGATAATGGGGGTGATTCTCCATTTTCTTCTTCAATGGATTAACAGAGGTTAAGCAACTTGCCCAGGATCACACAGCTGGTAAATGTCTGAGACCAGATTTGAACTTTTTGACTCCAAGTCCAGTGCTCTAACCACTGAGAAATCTAACTGCCCCATGCTAAAAATACTGTTCCCCTGCAATTTCCCATTCTGATGAAGATGATAACAGTGGGTTTGGACATTCACTGATGGAAAATTGCAAAGAAATTCAGAGGAGAAACTGTAGATACCTTGGTACTTTCTTGTCTTATTCAGAGCTACAAGGGCCTGAAAAATGTCAGTTATTTCTTCTGTCTTCCTGCAGAATTGTACCTAAACTAGAGACTTAACTTGGTATCCATGAGCTTAAATTTATCTATCTATACATACATATGTATATATATATGTATATGTGTGTATGTATATTACACTATTTTGATATAATTGATTTCCCTCATAAACCTATTTTTTTTTTATTGTGCATTTAAGAACATTATTCTGAGAAGGGGTCCAGAGGCTTCATCATATTGCCAGAGAAGTTCATGAGACAAAAAACTTGAAGAACCCATGATCTGTACCATCGAATAGAAGCAATATTTTCCCATCTTTTCAAGGATCTCCATGGAAGGTGATTTCATGACCTGTTTGGAAAATTTATCCTGGTCTTTAAAAACCTTTGCTTTTTTTAGTTTATTTCCTGCATCTGATCTAAATCTTTTTTGTTGTAAATTTAGACAATTTCCTCTCGTTTGAACATTGATGAAAAAGAAAATGACTTCAACATTTTTATTATAAACATGCCCTAAATTACTACTTGGTTTCAGGAAAATTTGGTGTTAGAGGAAACAGTGTTACAAGGAAAAAGTAGTTCTGAAAGAATGAGATTATAAATTATATTTTATATATATATATATAATATATACATTGTGATTGGATTCAGTGATTCAGATTCAGACCCTGAACCCTGAAGAAGGAATATCTGAAGGTGTGATAATAATGAATGAAGATGATTTAGAACAAATGCCTTATCAGTTTTATAAACTTTATGAAGAGGTAGACAAAGAAGGGGATGTGTGGGACACAAGTGAAAAGATAGACTACCTGGAACCAGTGCAAACGGACTCTTACTAAGACAATGATGAGGAATTAATATATGGACATAGAACAGGTTGCATACCATTAGAAGTATAAATTATAATATATATTATAAATGGCTGATGACTAAATGACACTTTTATTATATTATATAATATTATATTATAAAATCTGTGTTTCTCAAATCAGTTTCAGGTAGTTTGTCATTACTAAGCTTTAGATTTATATCTTGAATTGGTAAACTTGATAGTATGGGGTTAGCTTCTTTTTGCAGATTAACTATACTGTTAACAATCACAGATCCTACTCTACCATTAGTCTGAGGTTTACGTTTATCTTCATTCTCATTTGACTGTGTAGAGATAGGAATCTTTCCCTCTAATACATTAGTTTCTTTTGGGAATAATTTTGGCACATCTACCTTTTCCCCTGCACCATCAGGATGTGTTACTTCATGTTGTCCCCCACTACAACATATATCTGTTTCTGGCTTTGTAGATAAGGTGTTCATAACTACTGACTCAGTGTTCATGTTCTTGCTACTCTCTGCCAGGTGCATATGTAACCCAGTTAATTCATTTTGATTTGATCCATTCCCAATGAAGTCTACATTATAGGTTGTATTCTCAACTACAATGGAACATGAGTCTAAATCACAGCAGTTGCTCTGGCCAGAATCCCCTGTGCCCCTTAGAACGTTGGCACTAACTGAAGCCTGCCATTCCATCCTCAGATACAAATTTAACTGTTATTCCACCTCCATTACTTTGAATATGATAATCTTTTACAAAAGTAATTTCAGTTTCATTTTAAGTTGATTTTTCCTTAACTAAATCACTCAGTGCTGGATGGAAAGTATCAGCTTCTGGATTCAAATTAGATGTATTTCCTGGGGGTACCTGTGCCATAAAGCCATTTACAGAATTAACTAAGCTTGGTGGGACTTCATCTGTGAATGTTGTTAAAGCATTGTCCTCTTTAGCAACAGTAACCTTTAGGGAATTGAAATTATGAGTCTCTGTATCTGTCACAAACTTTTTCTTGAATACTTGTGACTCTTTATTTCTTTTCTTTTGTATAATTCAACCCCATTATCCATTCTACACTGGAAAAAGTTCTCTAATAGAGATTTGATTTCCTTTACAGACTTTTCCTGTTTAGTTACTGTACAACTCATTTCAAAGTCTTTCATCTCATTTACTATTTGAGATGTTATTTCCTTAATTTCTGCCTTCATTTCTTTAATCTGTCTCAGCCTTTCTCTTGCTTTATTGCAATGGCTAACATTCACAGTTTCACTGTTTTGCACTGAAATTTCACTATTTCCCAACGTTTTTCCATTATTTTCAACTGCAGCCTCTTTCTCACAATTTCTTCTATCTCCAACTGTCACGCTATATATCTTATGGGCCTGGCTTCATAACTCTTTTCTAACCATATCAGAATATTTAGGCTTAGCTCCAGTTTTTATGGTCATTTGCATTTCATTCAAGCCCAGAGCTTGCTGTGAGGACTTTAACTTGCAATGTGAACAAGTGGACTTCTTGTACCTAGTTTGTGCATTTTGTTTGTCTTTGTTATTACTATCATGTTTCTTCTTTAAAAAACAGTTTCTAATCAAGTGATCTTTCCTGTGGCAAAAGAAACATTCCCTAGTCTCTCTTTGCACTGGTTTATCCTTGTAACTAAATTTTTGGCAAGTAGGTTTTGTGTAAGTCCTAACCGTGTTCAATCTTTTTATTTCATCAATTTCCTTTTGTTTAAGATCATTTTTCAGTCCTCTCTAACTTATCTTTCAGGTCTTGAACTTGCTTACTTTGTTCTGAGTTATTTTCATGTAGGTAACTAGCAGCCTCTCTCAATTCAATCAGGGAAACTGAGTCATACTTAGGGAAATAGTTTTTGAAAAATGTTTTCAAATTAGGTGAGCATCCTCTTAGAAATTGCCTATGGACATGTCCAGCTGATTCTTCAGTAACAGCTTCTAGACCTAAGATTGACTCTGCCATCTCTCACAGTCTATGTATGTGGCAGGATGTTCCCCTTTATCCTGCATGATCTTGTCAAAGTTAGCCCATGCATTTGGCTTGGAACAGCATAGTTTAATGGCCTGCAGCAAATCCTCCCTTCACCTTTTCAGGTAGGACATGCAGGTGGGATTGGCAAAGTCCATGTCCACCCTTTGTTCTACAGTTGGCCAGCTAGTTAAATTGCTGTCAGATCTAGTTTTAGCCAAAAATTACCTCTATTCATGGGGGCTGAACAGTTCTGATAATAGGAATTCGACATCTTCGAAATCAGGATCAAAGATCCTGAAAGCCCGTTTAAGCTCCTTCTGTGATTTGAAGGGATTTTTCACAAATTTAGGGAAACAGTGCTTTATGGATTAAAATTCCAGAGGAGTGAATTGTCTATGGACTTTGGAATGTATCACACCAGCATTAGTAGTTAGCTTAGTGACCTCCTTCAAAGGATAGATTTTCTTAGGATCACAAATAGCCTTGTTTTCATTTTCATTGCCACCTACATTTTCCTGAGGTACATTCTCTGTTTGTTCATTGTCCTTGCCCATAGCTAGATCTAGTCCTTTTTCCTTAATCAGTTGTTCAAACACAGCCTTCATCATGCCTTCTAGATTGGTATCAACAGCCATAATCTCTGCCTTAAGGGGAACCACAAATCTAAATATTTTCTTCACTTGGGTCAGAGTCTGCAACACAGCCATAACGATTACATATATTTGTGCCAGGACTTGCCAGAGTACCAATTCATATTGAAATGGCAACTGCAAAACAGTCATTGTAACGTTGCCAACGTAATCTATAGTATCCACTACCATCTGGGTTAGTTTGCTATATAGTAAGTGGTACACCCAAAAACAGGCAATGGCTGCCATGACCACCACACCAAAAACCACTTGTTTGAACATTTTGTCTTTGTTCCTTAACTACCTTGCCTGAAAGATTGTGGGGTTTAGTCAAACTTGAGGTGCCAAATGTAATAGAAAAGGTAATCTGTTTGACACTATTTCTTGTTGTGGTATCTGATGTACTCTGACTTGAGACTAGAGGGCTGCTACTAATAGGGGACAGCCTGTGTGCTGCCTAGTTACAATGGAGATAGAAATACTTTGAGGAATACTGAGAGATAGAGGGATGCTGCCACAGGGGAATGCTCTGGGGATTGCCTACTGATCTCTATTGATGACTAGTAGATCAATCTATTTCCTAATCTCCTCCTCCCTTCACTCCCAGATCCCACACATTCCCTCAACCCCTTCCCTTCTCCCTCCTGCTTTCTTCTTGAAGTTTGTGGCTTCACTCCTCCCCCCCTGAGTGGACTATGAAGATACTCTTGTTTTCTTTCTCAGATAAGGGGTTTATTGGGAAACAACAGGAACATAGAAAACTGAGGAAAGAGGGATGAGGGTTTCTTTAAACTATAAGGAGAATTTGAGGGTTTGGGAAATCAGTCCAGTCACAACTATGACAGAGGGATAGTCAGAAAGATGGAGGACAACTGTTACTCTTCTTTTCTTCTCCACAAAGCCACCAAAGTGTCTCAGCCTAATTTCAGAAGTTCCCCTCAAGGGTCCCTCAGAAAGCTAACAAGATCAGTTCAGGGCTTCTCTCCTTCAACCAGCCACTCTTGGTCAGAAAAATCCAGAGAGCCAAAGTCTCCTGGTCAGTCAACTCCAGAGAGAGAGACAGAATTAAAGTCCCCTCCAGCTTCAACTGCCTCCTCCTCCTGGGAACATTCCATTTGGAACCTTCTCCTTGATTGAGAGACCCCAGCCTTGTTTCTTGCATGACCTGGCTTGCAAGTCCTCTCTCTCTCCATGCATTTTCCACCCACCAGGGGAGGTGGGATTGTGATAGATAGGATTTTGTTATAAAAATTTATTCTTAAAAGATAGAAGGCATATATGAATCTTATAAAGAATCCTAATAAGGTCAGCCCTTGCACTTTTAGGTGGGAAACTGAGACCTAAGACTTAAAAAAAAAATCTTTGTAGTCATAGGTGGCTAGGAGAATACTTTCCCTTGGACTCTATATGTACTTGTTAAAGAGTGTTTCCCTGAGACTGGGTTGGGGATGTTTTGTTTTTTAAACCTTTACCTTCTCTCTTAGTAGCAAGTCTAAGATAGAAGGGCAAGGGCAAAAAGGGTTAAGTTACTTGCTTAAGGTCACATAGCTAGAAAGTATCTGAGGATGAAGATGTTTTGTCCCAAATATTTTTTATTATATCATCTTAGTAAATACCTGTTTCTAAAAACTAATTAAGTCTATCTGGTTAATTGATATCATCTGGAAAAGCAATGGAAACCACACTCATGGTGGATTGTGAGTGAAGTGATCTTATTCAAGAAACCGTGTCTAACTCACATTGAGTGGTCAACTATCTTTGAAGAATGGATCCTACCAATGTGAGATGGAATTGGGAAAGTAAGCCTAGAATCTATGTTATACAAGGACTGTTTTTGCATTTTTGGAGGAGGAAAGGTTATACTTAGTATGTTTTTTATCACATAATTGCTTGCTGATTGATTAATTTATTGACTAATTGATAGAAGCAGTCTTAACAGCAGGGCTTAAGTGGGACACAATGATCCTCTACTACCTGCATCTTCACATCAATATCACATCAAGAAATCTGGTCAATGCCCACAACTAAAATAGAAGTCCATAATCATCCTAATGATAATTGATGGAGCCTTGACATGAACACGGTTCCTCTAAGATCCTATGCTACTTCTATTATTGTTATGAGGATATTATTGACAATCAGCATTGAACTGAGATATCATTAAATTTCTAGCTTAGAAGTCTTGACAATCATGTATTCAGGCTATATGGTGCTGGACAAGTCATTAATCTTTCCATGCCCCCAGGCAACTTGTTGCTGTTGTTGTTCTTATGGAGTCTCCCTATCTTACCCAGGGTTGAAGTCCAGAGGCCATTTACTATCTTGATCCCATCTTTGGGATCCTCATCTTTGACCAGTATCATTTTCAACCTTGCCAGGTTCTCTCCTCCTTAGACTACCTGGTGGTCCTGCACTCCCGGGGGCTCACCATATTGGTGTGGACTTAATACAGACAATATTTACCCATTTACTGCAGGTCAGAACTCCAGAGCTCGTGATCCACCAGTATTAGCCTTTCTGATAGGAGGGAGTTATGGGTGCCCCATTATACCTGAGGAGGGAGAACATTTTATTTTATCTTTTATTTTTAATTTTTTAAGAACCCCCTTACTTTCTGTCTTAGTAATAACTGTAGGACAGAAGGGCAAGGGCTAGGCATATTAGGATTAAGTGACTTGACCAGGATCACAAACAGATAAAAAATATCTGAGGCCAGATTCAAATGTAGGTCCTTCTGACTCCAGGCTTGGAGCTCTAGGCACTGAGCCATTTAGCTGCCCTCCAAAGGAGAACATTTTAGACCTTAGAACATTTAAGGGGGATAAGCAGTGAAAATGCTCAGAACTAATAAAACCCACTCATTTCACTCCCAGATTCGCTTATCCTTTGAATTGCATTTCCTCACCAGTTGCCTTGTGGGTGTCTGGATACTTTTTTCTTTCCAACTCTACTTTATGTATTGTCTTTCTCCATTAGAGTGTAAGCTCCTTGAGGTAGGAGATTGCCTTACTATGCAATGAATATAAAATGAAAACAAAAAGAACAACACAAATGAATAGAATTTTGTGTAATTATAGTAACCAAGATGGGTCCCAAAGCCAATTTAACAAATGCATCTCCAACCCCAATTTGCAAAGGTAAGAGACTATGAGTATGGAATGGTCTGTATTCTATCCAACTTTATATATATATTTGCAAAAAAATCTCTCTCTCTCTCTTTATCTCTTTTCTTCCCCCCCCCCCCCAATTGGTTCTATATAGGGGAGGGAAAACCTTTGATGATAATGTAAAAAGAATTTTTAAAAAAACTACAGCTTTTGGAGTCCAAGAGTTCACTGGTTCCCTTTGAGGGTCTTGTTCTCATTCTGTTATGTCAGTATGCACTTCTAGGCAGATTCACACCCCTCTTAAATAACATAATAAAAAATAACTGGTTTTAATAACTGAGCCTGATCTACCATGAACACATTCTCTCTGGAAGTAAATGACACACCTGTTCATGGAAATTATCTTTTTTCCCAGGGAGAGAATTTAAGAAGCATATATTTTCTCAGTGGGACTGGCGATCATTGACAAACACAATATTTGATTCCTTTCTTGGGGATGCAACCAGCCTATGCATAGAGTGCACACGTATGTATATATACATTAAATGGTTTCTTCCTCTTTTTGTGTCTCCATCACTTAGCACAGCACCTGGCATATAATAGATGGTTAATAAATGTATGCTGACTGATTTACTTTGTCAATCTTTCCTATCATCCCTTCCTCACAGTTTTGCCCCAGGTTTTCTCTCCTATAATCTCCTGAAAGAAGCGGTTAAGTTAATTAATGCCCTGTTATTCTGTGTAGTCACTGGGCTTCTTTTGCTGCTATGCAAAATTTCATATTCATTTGTAGTTTGCAAATTTGGGACTATTATTTCCCCATGAATGCTTTGTATATTGCCTTTGTTCTGGTTTTATCTTGCCTATTAATGTTCCAGATGTCTGTGAATTCTAGATTTGTTCTTTTAAAAAACCGAATCTCCTTTTAATAATAATAATTTTAATACCACTGCTATACATTCAGAACTGCAGTGTGTATCTCGATAAACTACATTTCATCACTTTCTTGTTTATTTCCCCTTCCATCTGTTCTAAATGCATTTCCTGAATGCCTATATAAATAGTATATGTTGCCTCTCCAATTAGAATGTAAACTCTTCAAGGCAAGTGGTGGGGGTCCACTCCACTCCATGTGAATGAATGCCCAGACCTTTTGACTCAGTCAATCAAGGGATCAAGGAGAGAAAAAGATTTCTGCAAACCAGGGAATGTGCTACTGTTTTGCCATATCTGCTTTCTAAACTCAAGAAGAATTTCCTCAGGACTCTGTATATACTCTGGAGCAGCATTATACTATTTTAGTAAACACCTGTTTCTAAAAGCTAATTGTCTGTCTGACTCATTGATACTGGTAGGGGACTGTGAGTGAACTGATCATACTCAAGAAATTGTGCCCAATCTCTTGGAGTTACTGCCTAGGCCGTCTCAAGGGAGTAGTAGCCAACTACCTTCTAATAATCTCATCCACCACTGTAAGTAGGAATTAGGAAAACGAAGGATTACTCTTTTTTTTTTCTTTTTTGAGGGAGAGGGGACATACCTAATACATTGCTTAGCACACAGATTGATTGATTTATTGACTAATTGATGGAAATAGTCATAAAAACATGACTGAAATGGGACACAGTGCCCACTGCGACCTGCTTTTTCACATCAAGAAATCTGGTCAATGCCAACTAAAATAAAAGCTTCTTGAAGTCAGGGGCTATGCTTTCTATTTAATGCTTTGTTATCATTATAATATACAGTACAGTCTAAAAATACAGTGTTGGTGTTTGGCAAATGTTTTCTGAATGAATAAACAGAAATAGATTAATGCCTTAGTTTGCTTTAGTTCAGTCCTTTAATTTAATCACCATAGAGAACTCCTAGTATGGAAATGCCTTCCATTGAAGCAGATTAGCTATTCCTGTATAACTTGTAGTCTTATTTTTTTTTTAACCCTTACCTTCTGTCCTAGTAACAACTCTTAAGACAGGACAAGGGCTAGGCAGAGCAGGGTTAAGTGACTTGCCCTGGGTCATATGGCTAGGGTCATACCCTTCTTTCTTTTCCTTCCTTCCTTCCTTCCTTCCTTCCTTCCTTCCTTCCTTCCTTCCTTCCTTCCTTCCTTCCTTCCTTCCTTCCTTCCTTCCTTCCTTCCTTCCTTCCTTCCTTCCTTCCTTCCTTCCTTCCTTCCTTCCTTCCTTCCTTTCTTCCTTCCTTCCTTCCTTTCTTCCTTCCTTTCTTTCTTTCTTTCTTTCTTTCTTTCTTTCTTTCTTTCTTTCTTTCTTTCTTTCTTTCTTTCTTTCTTTCTTTCTTTCTTTCTTTCTTTCTTTCTTTCTTTCTTTCTTTCTTTCTTTCTTTCTTTCTTTCTTTCTTTCTTTCTTTCTTTCTTTCTTTCTTTCTTTCTTTCTTTTTCTTGAAAGGAAAAATATTCTGTTAGTGAGGACTTCAGGCTTCAGAATTAGAAAGAACTAAGTTCAAGTTCTGACTGAAATTTAAAGATTGTGTGATTCTGGGTAAGTTACTTAACTTCTTAGTGATCATAATCAAATCTCTAAGAATATAAGTTACAAATAATTTGCTGTACTGGTAAGAGGATTTCTTTCCTGATACTAATGAAATCACAAATCCTGATGGAAATCAGATGGAAATTCTTTCATTCTTTCAAGTATTCATTATATATTTTCTATATGGGTCAGCTAGGTGACTCAGTAGAGTACCAGGATTGCAGTTGAGAGAACCTGGGTTCAAATCTGGACTCTGACACTTCCTAGCTGTGTGACCCTGGACGAGTCACTTAACTCTATTTGCCTTGGTTTGAGCATCTGTCAAATTAGCTAGAGAAGGAGATGGCAAACCATTCTAGTATTATCTTTGCCAAGAACTCCCTCAATGGGTTCATCATGAATAAGACATGACTTAAACAACTGAACATATTTTAAAGACAAATTATTGGATTGATGGTTTGAATTATTTTACTTTTTAATCTGTTATGAATGAAGTTGGTGTTATACATTAAATACTAGAATTGGAATCATTGAGGCTTGGATTCAAATTCTACTTTGGACACTTATAAACTTTAAGCCTAGACGACCTCTCTTCACTTGTTTTCTCATCTATAAAATGGTGGCATATATCATATCTCACAGGGTTATTTTGATGATCAAGTGAAATCATGTATCCAATTCAAATGTGCTAATGTATGCAAAGTACCTTGCAAACCTTAAAGTGCTACATAAATGTTAGCTATTATTATACAATATATATTATGTTTGGATGTAGAATGTTATACAGTGATTTTCTAAATAAACTCTTTAAAATATTAATCTCCTTTTAAACTATTAATTTGAGGATTTAACATATAAAACAATAATAACAAAGAATGATTTTTGCATCTGTCAATTTAAAGAAAAGAAGTAGGGGAAGCTAGATGACTCAGTGGATTTAGAGTCAGGTCTAGAGATGGGAAATCCTGGGTTCAAATCTGGCCTCAGACACTTCCTAACTGTGTGACCCTGACCAAGTCACTTCACCCCCATCCCTTATCACTCTTCTGCCTTAGAACCAATACCCAGTATTGATTCTAAGATGGAAGGTCAGGGTTTAAAACAAAAGGAAGAAAAGCACTAATTGAAGAGAATACCAAATCTTGCCAAGCTTTTGACATCTGAAAGTCATTTGTGAACCAGTAATATTAAGCTGAGTTAGATGCCAGCCAAATAAGGCGGAGCTTTCAGAAAGAGTTTTGATGGACTTGCATAGATATAGCCTTTAGAAAAAATTATAGGAATCTATAAGATGATGGTCTCAGACACTTCCTACCTCTATGACCCTAGGCAAGTCCCTTTTGTCAAGCCCACGTCACTCTTCTGTCTTAGAGTTGATACCAAGACAGAAGATAAGAGTTTTTAAAAATAGAAATTTACAAAATGAGTACATGAGTATAGCAGATGGCTCCTTTATTATAAGGAGAGGCAGCACCATATAGGGGAAAGAATCCTGGACCTTTAGCAATACCTGGAATCTTGACTGTGCCATTTCACTATATGACTTGGATAAGTCCCTTAGCCTCTCTTAGCTTCAGTCTATTCATCTGTTCAATTGTTTTTCAGTCACGGCTGATTCTTTGTGACTCCACTTGGGGCTGGTTTGTCATTTCTTTCTCCAGCTCATTTGACAGATGAGGAAATGGAGGCAAATGGGCTTAAATGATTTGCCAAGGGTCACAGCTTGTAAGTGTCAGGCCAGATTTGAACTCAGGAAGATGAATCTTCCTGACTCCAGGCCTGACATTCTATCCGCTGTGCCACCTGGATGCCTTATTCATCTGCAAAATGGAAGTAATATTATTTGCAAATAGCTACTTCCTAGTTATGTTATAAATACAAGCTCCTTGGGGACAGCCTGTTTTGCCTTTTTCTTTGTATTCTCCAACTTTTAGCACAGTTCCTCGTATACATCAAGCACTCAGTGAATATTCTGATTGATTATGAAGAAAGATTTTTGTAAATTGTACAGTGTAGTAAAACATGAGCTTTTATTATATTTTTATAATGATTATACTTCATTTTATAAGAACATTGGTTACACAGAAATTTTATATCATTTCCTGTATGTTCATTTTTATTTATTCTTCTTAGCTACTCCAAGTTTATAATAATAGAAACATATATATTTAGAAGGCAAAATAAAAATGGCCCAAATACATAAATAATTGAACTGTGTCAAGGAATGGTAATATAACATGTGCAATTTGGATGTTTCCACCATAACTCAAACTCAACATATCTAAAAGGGCTCATTTTTTGCCAAAAGTGTCCCCATTTCTGAATTCTTTATTTGGTTACTGGAACTAACATTCTTAGGCTTAAAATCTTAGTCATTTTTTGTTCCTTTTCTATTTGCCTTCTATTAATCACCATCTCATTAATTCTTCCTTTTAAATTTCCCTTGTATCTTTTTATTTCTTTTCTTTCCCACTTGACAGCATCTTAATTTTGGCCTGGATTATCTTATAGCCACATTATTGCAATAGCATCTTAACTATCTAGCTGGTTCCACTCTTTACTTATTCCTATACATTCTCTCCTGTTTAAAATCTTATTGCCTAAAGGAAATCAATTCATCAGATCATTGAAAGGTAGGCATTTACCAAGTGCCTTCTATGTACCAGGTACTGAGTTAGGGGTGGAGGATGCAAAGATAGAAATCAAATGGTTTCTGCTGTCAAGGAGCAAGCTCTATAACTAGATATTGAAGACCTTCCATAATCTGACCCCAAATGATTTTTTTCCCAACTTTATAGCTTACTCTCTTGTGGTAATGCTCCTCCTCATTAGTCATCATGGTCTACTCACTGTCCACCAAATAAGCTTCAACCAGCCCCAACTTTCCACCTTTGTAAATGCCATATGCCTTGATAGGGATATTATCCTTATATTCCTAGGCTGTCCTTCAAAGTTCAACTCAAGTTTCATCTCCTCCATAAAGCCTTCTCTGACCAGAGAGATGAGGCTCTGCTGTCTGAAAGATTTAAACAGCAATGTAAAGAAGGAATTTTAAAAAATGGATGCATCTTTGTCTTAACTCCCCAGGGCAATAAAAAGTTGCCTGCAGTTAGGGACTATATTTTATACTTTTTAGTATTTTCCACAGTGCCTAGAATAACATTTTGTGCATAATAACTGCATCTCTGCATCTGATGAGTAACTGATATTGAAATTTTTTCCCATATGTAGTATTAAACTTGTATCCCTGTTTCCCATTCAGTTACCCCTGCCCCCATACAACCACACAGAATGCCCCAGTACTTTTTGTGTGACTCAAAGTCTGTCTTGACCGTTTTTCTGATTCTGTAAATGATCAAACTAAAATTACTTCCACTTTCTTTTTGTCACTTCCAAGGTATTGTATACTGTGATTACCTGATGAGGCAGTAAAATGTGGTAGATGGGATATTGGACTTTGAGTCAGGAAGTCTTAGATTAAAATCTTTTCTGAGAAACTTACTAGTTGAAAAAAAAAATTTACTAGCTGTGTTACCATGGGCATGTCACTTAACTCTTCTCATCCTTTGTGTCTTCATTTATAAAATGAGGAGATTGAACTCTATGGCCTTTAATATCCCTTTCAGGTCTAAATCTATGATTCTATGAACCCAGAGATGCCAGAAAAGATGAGATTTGGGGGTGCCTAAGCAATCAGTGAGAGTATAGAAAATGGTATCAGTGGTATTTGAAAACATAGCAAGGAAGTGAGAAAAGACAAATTTTATATTGTTCTATTAGTCACAAAATGAACATTTGTCCAGCCTACTAGATAGAGTAGCTGATGGCACAGAAATGAAAACAGACCAATGCTCTCAAAGCCTAATCAAATGTATTTCTAGTGAAATTTGGCTGTTACTATGTTGGCAACAGTCTGAAATCTTTTGATGAGTCCAATTCTGTGGTCAAGGTACCCCATGACTAACTGAACTAATCATGTTTTTTTGTGCTCTTACTTATTTACTTCTAATTCTGTAGACTTAACCTAAGCCAACTTAACCCAAACCCCCGTCTAAACAATTACATTCAAACAGGCAGGGCTAAAATGATCTAGGCTAGTGATCTTAGGCAAACAATTATGAAATAAGTCAGTAAACATCTATTCTCATGGGTCCCTAATGTGGAAATCTGGCATGTTGCTAATCAGATTGTACATGCCATGAATCAAATTGTGATCTGCAGCTGGGTAGTCTATCTCATGAGGTCATTTTTTTTTCCCAAAAGGGTACAATGTTTCACTTAATCTCTGTAGTTGAAAATTATTTTCAAGGTATTAAGGGGAAGAAGTTAATATACAATTTTTTTTACTTCCAACTGAAATGTTTCCAGGCATTCTTCTCAAAATACTCCTCCTGTCCATAAGAAAAATATATTGGCTTCGCACTTCAGTGAATATCAAGATGTATTGTCTTTCGAGGCAAATATTGATCTTTGTTTTGTGAACTTCATTCTTGGGTCAATAAATTCTGATAATCATTTGAATAAAAGTTAATGAGTACAGTTTGGGGGGGGCTTATGCCCCCCAATGGCAAAATAACTTACTCAAGGCAAAACTCTTTAAGATTTGAAAACCTAACTCTTAATAAGGTGTGCTTCTGGTGACTCATCTTGGCTTTGCACTGACCTTAGAGCAGTGGTTCTCAACCTTTCTAATGCCGTGACCCCACAATACAGTTCCTCATGTTGCAGTGACCCCAAACCAAAATATTATTTTGGTGGCTACTTCAAAACTGTAATTTTGCTACAGTTATGATTCGGAATGCAAATATGCATTATGCATTCTCATTGCTACAAATTGAGAGGTTGAGAACCGCTGCCTTAGACATTTGAAGATTATGCGAGCAGAATACAGATTCTAAAGGGTTTTGTTGAGCTGGAAAGGCTTTGAGTTCTATTGGTCTTGTGGCTGAGATGTCTGTTGTCTGAGGACTATTGTACATCAGTAAGAAGAAGTTCATCACATAATGGCTACAAGCTTTGCAGTGATCAGGATTTCTTAAAGAACATTTGAATCTCTCTCCATCAGCAGATCAATTAATAAGCATTTATTTTTTATTTTTTTAAGTTTATTTAATTAATTAATTTATAATATTTTTCCATGGTTACTAGATTCATGTTCTTTCCCTCCTCTCCCTCCACACCCCTCCCATAGCCAACCCTCAATTTCACTGGGTTTTACGTGTGTCATTGATCAAGACCTATTTCCATATTATTGATATTTGCATTACGGTGATCGCTTAGTGTCTATATCCCCAGTCATATCCCTGTCGAGTCATGTGATCAAGCAGTTATTTTTCTTCTGTGTTTCTGTTCCCACAGTTCTTCCTCTGGATGTGGATAGTGTTCTTTCTCATAAGTCCCTCAGAATTGACCTCTACTAGCATTGCTGCTAGTAGCGAAGTCCATTGCATTCTATTGTACCACAGTGTATCAGTCTCTATGTACAATGTTCTCTTGGTTCTGCTCCTCTCACTCTGCATCAATTCCTGGAGGTCTTTCCAGTTCATGTGGGATTCCTCCAGTTCATTATTCCTTTTAGTACAATAGTATTCTATCACCATCAGATACCACAAATTGTTCAGCCATTCCCCAATTGAAGGGCATCCCCTCATTTTCCAATTTTTGGCCACCACAAAGAGCGCAGCTATGAATATTCTTGTACGAGTCATTTTCCTTGTGATCTCTTTGGGGTACAAACCCAGCAGTGCTATGGCTGGATCAAAGGGCAGACAGTCTTTTATTGCCCTTTGGGCATAGTTCCAAATTGCCCTCAAGAATGGTTGGATTAATTCACAACTCCACCAGCAATGTATTAATGTCCCAACTTTGCCACATCCCCACCCCCCCCCAGCATTCATTACTTTCTTTTGCTGTCATGTTAGCCAATCTGCTAGGTGTGAGGTGATACCTCAGAGTTGTTTTGATTTGCATCTCTCTGATTATAAGAGATTTAGAACACTTTTTTATGTGCTTATTAATAGTTTTGATTTCTTTGACTGAAAATTTCCTATACATGTCCCTTGCCCATTTATCAATTGGGGAATGGCTTAAGAAGCATTTATTAAGCATCTAGGAATACAAAGAAAAAGATGAAACTGTCTTTGCCCTCAAGGAACTTTCTACAAGGGGAAATGATATTTACCTATGTAAATATAAGAAGAATATATGCAAAATAAATATGAAGTAATTTTGGAATTACTAGGTAAAACAGTGGATAGAACATTAGGTCTGGAATCAGAAGGACCTGAGTTCAAATTCAGCCTTATACTTCCTGGCCTTGTGATTCTGACAAATCATTTTTGCCTAAGTTTCTTCAACTGTAAAATGGGGATGATGGTAATAGCATTTACCTCCCAATGTTCTTTTAAGGATCAAACGAGATAATATTTGTAAAATGCTTAGCACAGTTCCTGGTACATACTAGATACTTAATCAGTTTTTATTCTCTTCTTGCTTCCCTAACAACTGGAGGGATTAGGAAAGTGATGTGATAGAAGATGGGGTTCTAAGAGATGAAAGTGAGTAAGGACCATATTCCAGGCATGGAGAATAGCTAGCACAAAGGCTGCTTCTGTAGAGAGGAGACTCATTGCTATGACAAAGCCACAGGTCTTTGAACTAGTAATGTACTGAAAATCCCAATTCTCCATGGAATCAAACATTATGAGTTGACCATATAAAACTTTGACATGATTGAATTAATACAATTGTCTGAACTTCCGTGGTACTATGTTAGTTTATACCTTTAAAGTGAGCAAACATCTAACATCTGGTCCAATAGAACCATTCATTTAAGCAAATTTAATAATCTAACTGTGTTGTCACAGAATTTATAGATATCCAATTGTCTTATTACAGTGAAATGAACTCACCAATATAATCATGATGAAGTTCATTTATGAGGTTTTATGAACAGAGCTATATCTAGAAATTTTGGTTCCTGGTATAAAAATGTCCTCCAGGACAAGCAGTATAAGGTATTCCCTCTGAAATCTGGACACCAGGGCCATAGAAAGAGGAATCCAAGACATCTCCCTAGTATGGAGATGTAAAGATTCCAGGGACTTCTTGAGTCCTCATGGAGGCATTGCTGGGGAGAAGGAACACATTGCCTCTGGCAGGAAGTATATCTTAGATGAGGTCATTGCAGGGAGGAAGCATACAACCTGGAGCTTCCCTATTTTAATTAGTCTTGCTAAGCACTAAGCTTCATTGTTTCTACTTGATAAAGGAGAACAAATGCTGTCAGCATCCTCAGAATTTTAACACTTAGGAAAAAGTTCTAAATGCCTCCAGCCCAGTTACAGCTGTACATGTGAACAGAATCTTAAAGCAAATGAATGAAAAAAATGGTCGACATACTATGCTACTAAATAAATCATCTCCTAACCAATAAAAAGTGCTCGGACTCGAAGTCAGGAAGATGCAACCAGTCTCAGACACTTACTAGCTTTGCAACCTCTGGCAAATCACTTAACCCTTTTTGCCTCAGTTTCCTTATCTGTAAAACGAGGTGGAGAAGGAAATGACAAACCACTTCAATATCTCTGCCTAGAAAACCCCAAATAGGACCAGGAAGAGTTGAACACAATTAAAACAAATGAACAACAAGAGCAAAGAGAATAAGGTCTTTTAGGGAGTTTTACAGGTAAGTGGGGCATGCTTTATTGCTAAAGAAGTATACTAAAAAGTAATTAAATTGTCCATACCCTTTAACCCAAAGGACTTGCTTGCTAAGCATATGGTCAACAACAGAAACAAAGGTTTTATATGCAATTTGGCAATCATTTGTTTTGCATTTTACTGAATGCTGGGATCCAAAGAAAGGCAAGTAGTCTCTGCTCTCAAGGAGTTCACATCCTAACAAAATATTCATAGCAACATTTTTTTTTTGGTGGCAGCAAAGAAACCAGGAACAAAGTAGATGCCCATTGAATGATATGCAATGTTTATTATGCTCTAAGAAACAATCAATATAAACATAGAGAAGCATAGGAAGATGTGATCTACTTCAAAGGGAAATAAGCAAAATGATGTGTATAGTGACTATAATAATGCAATGGAAAGAACAGTGCCTAATACACAGCAGATGCTTTATAACTGTTTGGTCTGTTGTGTCTGACCCTTTGTAACTCCATTTGGGGTTTTCTTGGTGGAGGTTCTAGTGTGGTTTGCCATTTCCTTCTCCAGTTCATCTTACAGTTGAGGTAACTGAGGCAAATGGAGTTAAGTAGCTTTTCTAGGGTCACATAGCTAGTTAATGATTGAGCCTTGAATTCAGGAAGAGTCCTTCTGACTCTGGGACTGGTACTCTATCATTTGCTCCATCTAGCTCCCCATAGAAAATGCTTAATAAATATTATTGATTGATTGAGTGAAATGGATTGTTGTGTAATGATAATGACTAAGCTTGGCTTCAGGGAAGAATTATGGAAAGGTACTTTTCTTTTTTTTTTTGCCAAGGTAGGGGTGACTATAGATATTATTAAATTATTATTATTAAAAGTATTATTAAAATGTTAAATATATAGTTAGACATGGCTGATGTGCTGTTTTTGCTTAAAATGCTATTATTCTCATCCTTTAAAATATCTTTGTTACAAGAGATAGCACACTGAAGCAGGAAGGAGGGAAAGACTATATTCTGAAATGAAGGTGATACAAAAATAAAGTATGTCTATAAAAAGAAGATGTTAAAAAGTTTTAGAATTAATTTACTAGAATGAGAGGTAATTATTTGATAGGATCTAAGCTAGCTTTTGTTTTATATATATGTATATATATAGCACAAAAGTAACAAGAATTTCATATTTTCTTTTTCCTCAATCTTTCTAAACTATGAATATCATTTTTCATTAAAACAAGAGACATATATCACTACAGTAGAATCTATAATATCTATTGTTTGGGATAAGAATATTTTAGAGATATGAAAATATAGATAATATGGATTTTTTTTTCTTTGCTCCTTTTCACTCATAAAGAGGTACTATAAGACTGGAGAAAGGGAATGACACTAATTGCCATGAAAGGGAAAAACTGCATTACAATTCCTGAAGAAATTCTAGAATATTATTAAAGATATGACTAGTGAATAGGTAAAAAAAAGAAACATCACAAGTCAGCATAACTTCATCCAGAGTAGGCCATGTCAAACAATCCTTATTTCCTGTATCAAAAGGGTTAATGTAGATATATTTCTTTTCTTTTTTTTTTTATCCAGACCTGTGACCTCATCAATATAGGGAACTACACATATACAAACAAGTTAATATATAAAGTGTTTGGCAAACCTTAAGATGTAATATAAATTATTATTATTATCTTCAGGGACAAGATTCCATACATATTGGTAACTGCTTTGCAACTCGGAACCTTAGAAAGGCATCTACTAGATTGGGAGGTTAAATATGACATTTCCTCACAGAGGTGGCAGCAGTAATTGAAGTGATCCTAACACTGACATTTTCTCTGGCTCTGACTTTAACCACCATCCTGAACAAGCAAATTATTTTGGGGGATTATTGTGTGCCACACATTGTGCTAAATGTTGGGAAAACAAAACAAAATTTTAAAAAAGGCCACAAAAAAGCAAAATAAAACAACCTCTCATCCTATAACTCTTCTTTAAAATTTAAAAAAAAATTTGTGTGTTCCATTAAAATACCCAATTAATTCTATCCTTCCTTCCCCTCCCCCCATTAGAGAAGGCATCATTTGACAAAAGACATATGTATAAATAAAACGATGTCTTACTTATTTCTATTTATTAGTTCTTTTTCTGGAGGTAGGCATATACAAGTCATTCTTCAAGAAATATTTCTGTTGCTGAATATAATGTTCTCTTGGTTCTGTTTGTTTCACTTCACAATTTCATGAAGGACTTTCCATGTTTTCCAAAAATAAACTTTTTCATCATTTCTTACAGCACAGTAATATTCCATCATAATCGTCCACCAAAACTTGTTTAGCCATTCCCTGATTGATGGAAAAATAGCTATCCTTAAGGAGTTTGCAGCATAATGGGGGAGACAATAAGCAAGTATGAAGGCCAAAGTAGATTGGGAGTGCAAGGATATGTCTCTGTATCTTATTATACTAATATATTCACCCATATATTATATACTATATACTAGTAAGACATATATATACAGAATAAATTGGAGAGAATCATCAGAGGCACATCCCTCATAACGTAAATGGAGACCAGCAAAGACTTCTTATGGAAAATGGATTTTAGTTGAGTCTTGTAGGAAGCCAGCTAATTAAGTCAATATATCTAGTCTCCCTTCACGGGTAAATCCAATCAGTTGTCAAATCTTGCTGCTTCTATCTCACCAACATCTCTTCTATACTCTCCCTTTTCTCTATTCACACAGTAACCACACTAGTTCAAGACCTTTCCATTTTTCACCTGGACTATTCCAACAACATCCTAAATATTCTTGCTTCAAGTCTTTTTGTACTCCAAGTCATCCACTACACAACTGATAAAATAATTTTCCTAAAGTGTAAATGTGACCATATCATCTCTCTTCTTAATAAACTTCAGTGCCCCCTATTACTTTTAGGATTAAATATCAAGGGGACCCCGTGGACCCACAAATCCTTAGAGAGGGGTGGGGGAGAAAAATAGTTATCTAGAAGATATGATGGAGAAAGTGTGGGGGGCAGCTGAGTGGCTCAGTGGATTGAGAGTCAGGCCTAGAGACAGGAAGTCCTAGGTTCACATCTGGCCTCAGACACTTCCTAGCTGTGTGACCCTGGGCAAGTCACTTAACCCCCATTGCCTAGCCCTTACCACTCTTCTGCCTTGGAGCCAGTACACAGTATTGACTCCAAGACAGAAGGTAAGGGTTTAAAAAAAAGTGTGATAAAATGCTTTCAGGCATAAATGATATTCCCTAACCCACTTAATTTTTATTGTTTCCTAATAAATTCTTGTCCTGCTGACATTTTTGTACCCACCACAAAATGATGAGAAATAAGATTGCTTGGACTCTGCAAAAACAACCCCCATAACCCATACTCCTCTGTTTGGCACTTAATTTTCTTCATCACTTGACCCTCTCCTAGGCTTCCTGTCTTATTATATTGATAACCTTCATGCTGTGGCCCAGCCATTTTGGCTTACTTGCTAGTATTCAAACATGACACACTCTTGTTTTTCTTTACTTTTGTACTGGCCAGTCTAACGTGCTCTCTCCTTCCCTTTACCTCAATGTCCTTGTTGATTAATTATGCTTTTTGTAGAAAAGATGGACAAATATGGACTAAATGATAGTAGAATCAGCTGGATTTAGAACTAGGTGGATGGCCAAATGCAAAGAGTAGTCACTAAAGATTCAGTGTCAGCTTGGAAGGAAATCCCCTTTAGAGTGCCCTTGTGGGATGCTGTTTAATATATTTTATCAGTGACTCAGATAAAGGCCAAAGCAGATTCAGAATGCAAGGCTATGTCTTCCTGCGTGTCTTGTTCTACTAATATATGTGTTTGTGTGTGTATATTTTTGTCTTGTTTACACATATATACCATATTTCATGCATATGGATAGATATACATATACACATATCTATGTATATTTATATACATATCAATTTGCATATATTTTATACACATATACATATAAATTTATATACATGTACATACATGTACATGTGTGTATATATGTATATACATATATATGTATATGTACATGTGTGTGTGTGTATATATAGGGTACTTTTAACATCAGGGAAGAAGGCGATGGCCTTGGTACCATAGAGCCACTGAAGCATTACTTATAGTCTAGCTCCTGCAAGGGGCTGGCAATTGTTGTCTTCTAGTTTTAGAAAAGCTTTCTATGATAAGCTGCTATTGTTATTTGAAACTAGCTCCATCATTTTGCAGCTGCAGGGTCAAGGAATGTAGGGTTATAAGGCAGAGTTGGAAGGGATCTCCATCCTAGCCGATCCCCTTGGTTGCTTTTGTTCATTCAGAGTTACTGGGTTCTTTTCTTCTTTACTCATGAAAATTATGTTTGTCCCAAGCTCTTATCTGGAGCCCAGAGGATTGGTTTATATATGTTTCCACTCCATATAAATCTTGTTGCCTATGACTATTTTGGTAAATAGTTTGAGAACTAGAGGAAAATAGACACTGAAAGGAAATAAACTTGGATGAAACAAACTACACTGGTGACTACAACATGTGATAATGGTAATATGTTGATTATAAAATTGTAGCACTGTGAAAAAATTTAACCAGGAATCTATGAAGTTGTCATTTTTTTTACATTGTGATAACTATATTTCAATATCATTGGTTTCCTTTGTTCCTTATTTTATTCATATAAAAACTTTATTCTGATTAGTTGATCAGTCAATAAGCATCTATTAAGTGTCTACTATGTGCCAGGCACACTACTAAGTACTGGGGTCAAAAAGCAATACTAGACTTCCAGAGGGGTCTGTGACATAAAAACAGTTAAGAAACTCTGATTTAGTTTAATCTCCTAGTTATAAAGATTAGGAAACTGAGGCTCAAAGAGTTTAAAATCACACAGTTAGTAAATAGTGAAGTCGGATCAGTCTAGTATTCTTTCTCCTCTTCTACATTGTATTCTCTGTGTCTACTGTCAAATGTCTCAATTTATTACAAAAGTTTCCTGTTCTGAGAACCAGTTATAGATACTGTATTTATGTACTGCATGAGTTAAAATGTCCACAGTGAGTGCAGATGACATCTGCGCTCTTCTTTGGAGCTCCTGCCCTAGGGTCCAGCACAGCTGATTATTGACTGAGTTCAAACTAGCCCACTTATCTCCCTCTAGCTGTTGGCTGGTCCCAGGCAGCAGACTTTATCTTTACATTCCATCCAGCTATCTTGCCATCTGTTTGCCACCATAGGCATAACCTATGGATCATTGTGGCCCTCTCTACCTTCCTTTTCACCTCCTGCTGTAGGCACAAAGCAATCAGCAGTAGCATTATTTCTGGAAGGGATTTAACAATTGACTGTCCTTGCCACCACCATAACTCCTCAGATCAAAATTCCCTTCCCTTGGCAGTGTGCTGCCCCTCTATCTATGTTGTCTTCTTCTCTTAGAATGTAAACTTCTTGAGGGAAGGGATGGCCCTTTTTTTTATATTTGTACCTTCAGTACTTAGTAAATTGCCTGACACATAGAACGCATTCAATAAATGCTTTTTCATTCATTTATTGACTCACTTGCTCTTTTACTCACTCGCTCATTCATCTCCTTTCACTCAGGAATGTAGCTGTGCAGGAGATGCAAGAGATATGGGCCCTTCGTGTTCTGTGCATGGAGCCACAGAACTGCCTTGAGTATCCTTGCTGTGTCAAGCTCATTCATAATTTAATAGGATTTAGGGTGACATATAGATCTAGGCTCAAGATTAGAGTATGAAGGGGCCATTTGGGATTTTCTTTAACATTTTGCTTGGGTCTTGAAATGTAAACATTTTATTAGCTGGAGACCTTTTTCTCTACTACTATATTAATCCATTTCTACCCTGGAGGTGACTGAACTCTTCATTCCAGTCCAGTTACTTAAAATACTATATCTGGAATGGAGTTTGAGAGAAGAATCATCGGGAAGAAGTTTTCTATTTAAAATCTAAGTGGAGATTTTAGCAAATATTGATTAAACTATTATATACTAGCTATTGTGGTGGATTCAAAGTATAAGAGTTATTCCTTATCCTCAAGGAATTTGAATTCCAAGTGAGAAGGGAATTCATAAAGATATGAAAATAGAATTAGATTTTATAGAGCTGGAAAGAATACTAGAAATAATCTATCCTAACCTTTTGTATTAGAGGACAATGAGACCAAGGGGTATTGTCTTTATTTTTTAAAATTATTTTTAGTTCATTAAATGTTTTCCAATTACATGTAAAAATTTTCAACAATTATTTTTTAAGCTTTTGAGATCTGTATTCTCTCACTTCCTTCTCCCCTCCTTGAGAAGGTAAACACTTTCATTTCAATTATACATATAAAGTCATGTAAAATATATGTCCAAATTTACCATGTTGCAAAAGAAAACACAAACAAAACAAAATAATAAAATAAAGTATTTTTCAATCTCCATTCAGAGTTCTTCAGTTCTGTCTCTTGGAGATGAATAGCATTTTTTTTTATCATGTTAGAATAGCTAAGTCTTTTACAGTTGATCATCTTCATGAAATTGCTTTTAACTGTATATAATGTTCTGGTAATGTCCACTTTACTTTGCATCAGTTCATATAAGTCTTCCCAGGTTTTTCTGAAACCATCATGCTCATCATTTTTTATAACGGTATTATGCCACAATCATATGTGACAATTTATTCAGTTATTCCTCAGTTGAAAAGACATTCCCTCCATTTCTAGTTCTTTACTGCCACAAAAAGAACTGCCATAAATATTTTTGTACAAGTAGGCCCTTTCCCCTTTTCTTTGATCTCTTTCAGTTGCAGACCCAGTAATTATGTTGCTAGGTCAAAGGTTGTGCAGTTTTATAGCCCTTTGGCTATAGTTCCAAATTATTCTCCAGAATGGAATTTATTCCCAATTTTCCCATATTACCTCCAGCATTTGTCATTTTTTTCCTGATATTTTAGCCAGTCTGATAGGTATGAGGTAGTATCAGTGTTGTTTTTATTTGCATTTCTCTAATCAATAGTGATTTAGATCATTTTTAGAAAACTATTGATAGCTTTGATAGCATTTTCTGTTTTTGTTTTTAATTTTTTTTTATATTTTTAAACATTATTTTATTTGGTCATTTCCAAACATTATTCATTGGAAAAAAAAATCATTTTCTTTTCCTTCTCCCCCTCCCCCCACTCCCACCACCTCTCCCATAGCCGCCGCATGATTCCATTGGGTATCACATGCGCTCTTGACTCAAACCCATTTCCGTGTTGTTGGTATTTGCACTAGAGTGTTCATTTAGAGTCTCTCCTCAGTCATATCCCCTCAACCCCTGTAGTCAAGCAGTTGCTTTTCATCGGTGTTTTTACTCCCACAGTTTATTCTCTGCTTGTGGATAGTGTTTTTTAGATCCCTGCAGATTGTTCAGGGATGTTGAATTGTCCCTAATGGAGAAGTCCATCACCTTAGATTGTACCACAGTGTATCAGTCTCTGTAATGATTTCCTGGTTCTGCTCCTTTCGCTTTGCATCACTTCCTGGAGGTTGTTCCAGACTCCATGGAATTCCTCCACTTTATTATTCCTTTTAGCACAATAGTATTCCATCACCAACATATACCACAATTTGTTCAGCCATTCCCCATTTGAAGGGCATCCCCTCATTTTCCAATTTTTGGCCACCACAAAGAGCGCAGCTATGAATATTTTTGTACAAGTCTTTTTCCTTATTATCTCTTTGGGGTATAAACCCAGCAGTGCTATGGCTGGATCAAAGGGCAGACAGTCTTTTATCACCCTTTGGGCATAGTTCCAAATTGCCCTCCAGAATGGCTGGATCAATTCACAACTCCACCAACAATGGATTACCTTGCCGCATCCCCTCCAGCATTCATTACTTTCCATAGCTGTCATGTTAGCCAATCTGCTAGGTGTGAGGTGATACTTCAGAGTTGTTTAGATTTGCATCTCTCTGATTATAAGAGATGTAGAGCACTTTTTCATATGCTTATTAATAGTTTTGATTTCTTTGGTTGAGAACTGCCTATTCATGTCCCTTGCCCATTTATCAATTGGAAAATGGCTTGATTTTTTGTACAATTGATTTAGCTCTTTGTAAATTTGAGTAATTAAACCTTTGTCAGAGGTTTTTATGAAGATTGCTTCCCAATTTGTTGTTTCCTTCTGATTTTAGTTACATTGGTTTTGTTTGTACAAAAACTTTTTAATTTGATGTATTCCAAATTATTTATTTTGCATTTTGTGATTCTTTCTAAGTCTTGTTGATAGCTTTTTCTGAAAATTACCTATTCATATCCTTTGACCATTTATCATTTGGGTTACTGGCTCTTATTTTCATAAACTTGGCTCAGTTACCTATTGAGAAAGATGGCCTTTATCAGAGAAACTTGTTTTAATACTTTGAAAGACATTGGAAAGGCTTTGTTCATCCTTCATTTTCAAAGAGGATCAATGATATCATGGGGGGATGTCTTTACTTGTGCATGAAGTGGATTTAAGTGAGGCAGAATTGCATAAAATTGTCAGCCTCACGATCTCTTACAGAATAATCCAAGTCTAATGGCAAGACAAAAGTCAGGATGCCTGGGATACAGTGGAGGATGTTGGTATTGTTGATGTCTGACCAAGATCTAGGGACTTCACAATATCTACTTTAGCAGCTTTTTTATGGTTGTTGGAATAAATTGTTCTCATCTACCCATTCCAACAGAGGAAGTCTTCACATGCTTGGGATAAACATTCCCCTAACTCTCTCATGGGTTTGAAGCATGGTGACTACCCTCAACATGGTTTAGTCCATCTGCGAAGCCAGTTTTACCAGATGTGGCTGCTGCACGTGCTACTGCTTTTTAGAGCCACAAGTGAGAGTTATTTAACAGGTGGATACTAAAAGTGAATGAGGAGCTCTGAAAATGGCTGGGCAAGTCCTCTCACCAGAGGTGCTAATCCTCTCTGGAGGCCCCATAAACCTCAGTAGAATATAATCTCCTTCAGGACAGGACTGCCTCATTTGTCTTTATATTCCCAATGCCTAGCAAATAGTGGGGTCTTAAATACCTGGTTAATTCAACTGAGTAAAAATATTCTGGAAAGAGTAATGAGTTAAAAAAATATTTGTTTGATGGCTGAATGTTAAACTTACATTCCTGAGAGTTGTTAAGTTTAAAAAGTTGAGTAAATCCATATTGATGTAAGATATTAGGTTTTCCTACCAAGCAAGAAAAATGAGTTGAGCTACAGAAAATATTAAATACAAGCATAGCAGATGGAATTTTTCTCATATTGACCTCGATAACACAGAAAGCACGTTAGCCAGATCTTATTGTTTAGATACTGTTGATTGGGCGAAATGAAAACCAGAGTGACAAGGTCCTTTCACCAAGGAGCTTAACAGTTCAAATTAGACATAAGCACAGCTGAGCAAGAGGAGACACCGCCTAACAGTAAACCCCATAATTGAGCCAATGTGATAGGAGAGGTCAGTCCTAGAACTGTATATTGAAAAAGTCTGAAAGGAAGCATCTCAAATAAGAGATTTCTGAGTAAGAAAAGGCTTGAGGGAGGATAGCTGCCCAGCATCTGAATCCCATGATAGGAGGAAACACCAAATGTGGGACAAAAGAAGAGAGCAATGAGAAAGAGATGAAAATGAAGTTATTTACAGGATATTAGGCCTGGAATCTTATAGATCATTTAGAGCTCTAGTTTTTTAGGAAAATCCTAATAGTCAGAGCTCTCAAACAGTGGAATGGCCTGCCCTGAGCCACAATTCTTCCCGGAAGGTCATCTAGCAGAGGTTATGTGACCACTTGTTGGGTATGTTATAGAAGAGTTTTAAGAATGAATTGGACTAGATCATTGCTGAGGTCTCTTCTTACTCTCAGATTATGTGATCTCTTCCACTCCCTCATTTCCCTGCCAGTTTAATTCAACAAACAAATTGAGAGCCTTCTCTGCTCAAGACACTGGGTTGGGTACAGGGCATCCAAAGAAAGCCTGGATATACATCTTTCTCCCAAAAATTTATAGTCTAATAGGAGGTGTAAAAAATGTATACAGGTAACTCTGATATCAGGGAATGAAATGGATAAAAAGGAAAGCTCTAAGGAGAATGCTTTGATAACTCTAAAAATGGAGAGATGACAAATTTAATATCACTTTACACAGCTTTCATTTAGTTATTATTCAGTTGTATTTTACTCTTGGTGACCCCATTTGGGGTTTTCCTGGGAAAGATATTAGAATGGTTTGCCAATTCCTTCTCTAGCTCATTTTACAGATGAGTAAATTGAGGAAAAACAGGATAAAGTGACTTACCCAAGAGCACATAGCCTGTAAGCGTCTGAGGCCAGATTTTAACTCAGTGAGATGAGATTTCCTAACTGCAGGACGAGATTTCTATCCACTGTTCCAGTTAGTGAGCCTTTACACTATTTAGATACTTGGTAAATTCTGAATGATTTTATTTGAGTTGTTTTGTCCTTGGGTCCTGAAAGAAGCCTTTAGAATTGTGGTTCTTAACCTTTTGGAGGGTGTTATGAACCCCTTTGACAGTATGGTGAAGTATATGTATTTGTTCTCAGAATAATGTTTTAAGTGCATAAAATAAAATAACAAAAACAATAAAGAATCCTCATGAAGCTTACTTTCTAATATAGGGAAATAATGAACTTTATTGCTCAATTCTGTTAGGAGATTGAGTTTTTTGAACTCTTGGCTATTAGTAGGTTGCCTTTGCCTCTTGAATCCCAATGTCCGATGCTTCTGAATCTTGGATAAGCCTTTTGTCTCTGACCTTTCTTTGCTGGCTGCCTGACATCAATGTTCTGTTAACAGATCCTATTGCTTTAAATGGCCCATTTTTAAATCTTCTGGACCTTCTTTGGCTGAGTCATTCCTGGTGCAGATAGTTCTACTCTACCCAATCAAGCCATTGGCATTGGAATGTGTGCTATGAAGTGCTATTGGTTATAGGCTTTGACTGGCTCTATTGCTCTCCTCCATCCTGGGTGATACAAAACATGTCTCAAGTTAAGCTGGCCCAGAGACCCAGGACTCCAGTGTCCAAACTGAAAAGGCCACCAAGGTGTTCCCAAGGGTCGTTTTCTAAATTGATTTTTATTATTATGTAAAACATACTTCCATATTGGACATTGTTGTAAAAGCACACTCATACAAAACCAAAATCCCAAAATAAAATTGTAAATATTGTACATTAAAAATTAATATCCAAAATACTCCAAGTATTATATTTATAAAGTTTATTAAAAATAAACTTGAAGTAAAATGCCTGAGTAAAACCAGCCTTCCCAGTTGTTCATGTGGGAAAAGAAAGCCAGAGGGAGGAGCCACAAAATTATATACATGTAACAAACACAAACGTGAATGAAGGGAAAAGGATTCTTGGGGCAAGAAAAGAATTCTGAGAGATGGAATTCAAGGGTTCAATATTTTCTAATTACACAATACATTGATGTAAAAGGTGGTATACATTGATCTGCCTCCATCCAATCCAACAGTTTTTTCTCTGGAAGTAGAGAGCATTCCCCAGAATGTTTTTAAAAACTGTGCCAGACCATTGCATCGAAGAGTCTCTCTTCTAATGAACCTCAGAGGAATTTCCTGATAACTCCAGTTTCCCCTTTCCCTTCTCCCCAGCTGACCCCAAAATTCTTGGGTTGTCAGTATAAAAATTATAGTTATTACAGCCATTTGTGTGGACTGCTTACCATTTATGCCTAATTATCATGCAGAAAAATGATTATGCATATCATTAAATGTGGGTCAGGTCAACTTTGTTGTAAGCTTTACTTGATTACAACTGTCCAGGTGCAGAACCTTGCAGACAAAAGGGGTTCAAGTTTGTGTACCCTCTCAGAATAAGAAGTTATGTAGTCAGAGAAACACCAAAATGCCAGGCACACCAAACTGTCTGCTTGCCTGCCCCTTCTCTCATTCCCCATGCACTCCCTCCTTCCTCACCATTTGCCCTGCACTGATTGGCTTCCTTCCTGAATGAATTGTGCGTTGACATCTGATAATTACCCCCTTTGCTCTCCAGTAATATTTATCACCCGTCCATTTGATTATATCCTGAAGAAACTATGTTTTGAACTTTGGCATCTGCTTGCATGCCCATATAGGTTACCTGTTTGATTATCCTGACCAATATACTCTTAGACACTACATTAGTTTCCTATTAACTTCACACTGCAGAGTAACAGTGTCCTGAGCCTGCCTCTACCCTCTGTGACCCAGCACCTGGCAACACTAAACAGTTCATGGAGTCTCAGCATTCATAATTGGTTCCTCATTATTGTGTGGTCATCTACGTACAACTCAACACTAATGAGGGAACGGTAGTCCAGAATACTGTTTGGGGACAGTGAAAGGAATGGCTTGGGGAATTCAGAATCTGGATAGTCTTCAGAGTAACACTGAACAATATCATTCCATTGTGGGCTTGGGTTTGGAGATATTTAGCAAGTAGAATAAAGGACGTCCAGGTCCACCCTCCGTAAATGAGAGCCAGAGGTCAGAAAATGTCCAACCTACTCTGTATTTGTTTAACATCATCCAGCATTAGGGAGTGACTGAGACAGAGGGGTGGGGAAAAGAGTGTCAGCACCTTTTGGACCCGCTGAAGTCTCCTCATATTGAGATGAGTCTTTTCTTGCATGCTGTGCACTAAAATTAATCTGGCTTCTGCCTGCCATGTGCTGACATAGACTGTTAGTGGAGAGTTATTTAAGGCGCAGCATTTACCCTCCACAATTAGACTTTTCACTGCTCTCCCATTATCAGATCAAACAAAGTGATGCCCTGTTCCCATCTTTGAAATCTGTTCACAGATTCCAGTTAGCCACAATGTGCCCATTCTTCTGCCAAAATATTCCCAGGCAAAGGACATTTTTATAGCTTAAAACTATGTATCTAGCATTTATGCCTCATTAGAAAATATACACAAGGGGGCAGCTGGGTAGCTCGGTGGATGGAGAGCCAGGCCTAGAGACTGGAGGTCCTAGGTTCAAGTCTGACCTCAGACACATCCCAGCTGTGTGACTCTGGGCAAGTCACTTAACCCTCATTGCCCAGCCCTTACCACTCTTCTGCCTTTCAGTCAATATGCAGTATTGATTCCAAGACAGAAGGTAAGGGTTTAAAAAATATGCACAAAATAGAAAATACTCTCATATAATTTAAATAAAAGATAAATGGTTTTCAATATCATGTTTGATTAAGTCAATCTGATTTCATTTTCATCCTATTATCAAGTCTAGAGGCAACATAGGATTAGATGTGAAAGGATCCTTGGGTATCATCTAATCCATGTGCCTTATTTTTATAGATGAGGCAACTAAGTCCATAGAAATGAAATGACTTAAGGTCATTCAGATAACAAGCCACCATGACTTGAACTCATCCTCTGACTCTAAATCTAATGTCCTTTCCACTGCACCAGAAGTTCTTAACTTTATATGGGGTCATGAACTTATGGCGTATAGATGACTTCTTAGAATTATATTATTAAATACAAAAAATTATAGCTTGAATTTATATAGCACTTTAATGTTTGCAAAAATACATTGCATATTTGGGTCTCATAATAACCCTGTGTTATTATGTAATTATTATACCATCTTACATAGGGAGAAACTGAGGCTGATAAAGTTTAAGTGATTTGCCTAGGACCACAGAGCTAGTGATCATGATTTTCAGGTAGTCCAATAATTCTTAAATGGTTTCTCCTGACTCTATTTTCTAGGTCAGTTGTTTTTTTCAATGAGATTATTCATGTTTTCTTCTATTTTTCATTGTTTTGATTTTGTTTTATTGTTTCTTGATGTGTCATGAAGTCATAAACTTCAGTTTTTCCAATTCTAAATAATGAATTTCTTCCATGACCTTTTGGTCCTCCTTTTTCATTTAATTCATTTTATTTTTCATGGAACTCTTTTATTCATTGGATTGGGGGGGGGGGGCTCTTTCTAGTTGAGCAGTTTTGCTTTTTAAGCTGTTATTTTCTTTTTGCATTACTTTCATTTCTTTTCCCCATTTTTCTTCCATTTGTCTTATTTGATTTTTTAATTCCTTTTTGAGTTCTTCTAGCTTCTGAGACCAGTTCCCATTTTTCTTAGAAATTTTACATGTGGTTGCTTGGATCTCACTATTCCCTTTTGACTCTGTGCCTTGTTCTGTCTCCATAGAAGTTTTCTATGGTTAAGTGTTTCTTTTGCTGTTTGCTCATTTCTCCAGCCTTTTTTATTTTGCCTCTGGACTGAGAGTTCTGAAAGTTGAGGATTCTGTCTACTCTGTTAATGGTTTCAAGAGAGTCAAGTGCTATAGGCTTCTGGGCCTCACTGTCGACTGTTGCCAGCCCCTGGAACTTCAAGGGGTGAGTCTGGGTGTGGGGTGCTCTGCTATTGGTGTGGACAAGGTCCTGGGATCTCAAAGTTCGCCTTTACCCAGGCTTGGAACCTGGAGCTATAGGTGGGAGGTTGGGGGGTGGTTGACCAGCACTCCTCTGTGTGCAGTTTTGCTACTAGTTCCCCCTATATCCTGTGAAAATAGACTCTTTCTGCCCACCTTTCAAGTTGTATTCAGCAGGACAGCCCCTAACCCAGTCTTACTGTTAGTTCTTTGACTCTTATCATTTTGAGGTGCTTTTGAAAGATTGGTTTAGAAGAATTGTCAGAGTGGTTTCAATTTTTGCTGCTACTAAACCATGATCTTGGCTCTGCCCCCCAACAAAGTATTTTTTAAAAAATCCATAGGCCCTTGGTTGAAAACTCTTGCTCTATACCACACTGCCTACTTTCTCTTTTAAAATTTTTGTGCTGATAACTATTGTTTTATATAGCATTGTGTTTATATAACATTCATTCTCTCTCCCTTCACAAATATTTAAAAAAATAATGGTTAAAAAAGTATTTCATCAAAACCAATAGAACATTGTCTATACCTATAGTTTTCCACCTTTGCAAAAAAGTCCAATTTTCAGCTCTCCTTCAAGGTTAAATTTTTTGATCATTACAATTATGCACAGTCTTGGAGTTTAATTTTTTCTTTCTCCATTTTTATTATTCTAATTATTGTGTGTATTATTTTTCTTATTCTTCTCACTTCACTCTCCACTGATTTATATCTTTCCATGTTATTCATACTAATTTCTAATAGTGAAGTACTATTCCATTATATTTTTATTATATGTTTACCCATTCTCCAATTGATTGCCAGTTTTCTCTTGTTGACTACTATTATTTTAAAAAATCTAAACATGGAAATCAGATAATTTTGTTTCTATGTTCTTTTATGATACAGATAGGCAAGGAATAAACTGGTAGACATTGTCATAGAAGGAACTTCCTTAGTGGAAAAGGAAGGAAGTAATATTTCAAGCAAAGTATGAGATCCAACTTATCTCATCCTAATATTTGAGGGGAGTTTTCTAGTCTAATTGTTAATCAGTTACACTTTTTCAGATGTGACTCAATTGGGTAGTTACAAAGGGAGAAAGGTAGGACTGAAAAAGCAGAACAATAATAGTTCCTCAGGTAACATGGGGATATTTGTCTGAAATATGTGTATTTCTATTTTCCCAGCATATTGAGTAGTCTCCTAAATTGCCTACAGCACTATCATTTATTTACTGTCCCATTTAAAATTTTCAGCTATACTAAGAGTATCTCATAGTAATATTTGTTTAAGAGAAATAAATCATATTGGTGGGGAGGAAAAGTTCATAGTGTAGTCATGGGCCAGAATACAGAGAAATATAATTAGGAATGTATTTTAATGTTACTTTTTAATACATGCATATTTTAGTCCCATAAAATTCCAGTCTCCCAGTCATATACATATTTTTTTTTCTGTGTTAAGTCAAGTCTCTTAGGTCACCTGATCTGCTTGTGTTTTTTGATATTCTCAGTGACTTTCTACTGGACATTATCTTCTCCCATTAATTCTATAAACCAACTTCTTTTAGTTCTCCTCCTTTCTGCCTAACTACTCCTTTTTAGTTTTCTTTGAGGGATAATTATCTATCTCCTACCAACTCAGTGTAGGTGTCTTCCAAGGCTTTGTCCTTGGCCTTCTTCTTTCTAAATGATATTATTAGTTTCCATGAGTCGAATTTTTTTTTTTTTGCAGATGATTCTCAAATCTATATTTCCCATCTAAGTTACTCTTCTGAATTTGACCTTTGTGTTGCTAATTGTCTGGCGGACATCTCCACCATTTGGTTGTCCTATCCCCATTTCAAGCTCAATGTATCTGAAACAGAGTTCAGTATCTTCTTACACTTCCAACTTCTCTGTTTCTATCAAAGATATTGCCATAATTCTAGTCATTTAGTTTTACAACCTTGTAGTCATCCTAAAGTTTCTTTCTTATGAATCCTTCTAAATCCAATAAAATTTTTTTAGAAATGGAAGAACAGAACTAGGAAAATAATATACATGATGATTACAATAATGTAAGTGAAAATATAACAACAATGAAACTGAATGCTGCTTAATTATAATCAACAAGTATAACCCTGAAGAAAAGGTGAAAAAATGCTTCTTCATCCCTTCATTAGAGAGGTTGGGGAAATATGAATATTATATATATATATATATATATATGTATATATATATATAGTCACATTCAGGAGGTTTTGGCAAATTTTTCTCAATTTTTCTCCCTTTTAAAAAATTCCTTTTTTTGTTGGGGTTGATCTCTGCATAGGGAGGGAGAGAAGGATATCTTTGAAGATTAATGTGATAACAGAAGATAACTTTTTTACATAATAAAAAGAAATGGTACTATCGAAATGGAAAATTTTCAACATTTGTTTTCTATTTGAAGTCCTTTTCTATATAATTGTGGCTGAATAACTTGTTAATTTTAATTACTTGAGGCCCATCTCAAAGGTATTGGAGCATCAGGGCTCCAAATAGTGCCCTTTAAAATTTAAATGATTATGATCCCCCAATTGATAAATGGTTTTAAAGATATGAACTGATAGTTTTTGAACGAAGAAATCAAAGCCATATATAGCCATATGAAAAAAATGCTCTAAATCACTACTAATTAGAGAAGTACAAATCAAAACAATTCTGATATCATCTCATACTTATCTGATTAGATAAAATGATAAAAGGGCAAAATGACAAAATTTTGGAGGGTATGTGAAAAAATGAGGACACTAATATACTACTGGTGGCACTGTGAACTGATGCAACCATTTTATTTTATTTTATTTTTTAAAGAACAACATTTTATTTAAAAAATAAGTAATACATTTTATAACCTGATAAATAACTGGATTATCCCATTTGTTCACTGGTAAACTGGATTATCCCATTTGTTCACTGGTAAAAGCTTACCGTTCTTCAACTGATAGACAGAAACAGCATGAATACCTAAAATTCAAAGATGGCACTAGGTTAATTAGTAATAGTCATCTGCTATCAAAACATTTTCCAGAACTAAGAACAGAGAGTAACTTGAATGGTTTGGGTTTATCTTCCTTTATCTTCCTCTTCATCTAGTATCACTTATATGCCTTGATGCAACCATCTTAGAGAGAAATTTGGATTTATTACCAGAGTGTTATAAAGTTGTATACCCTTAGACCCAGCAATACCACTATTAGATCTATTCCCTCAAGGTGATCAGGGAAAAAGGAAAAGAACCTATATATTCCAAAATATTTATAGTAGATCTATTTATGGAAGCAATGAACTAGAAATCAAGATGTTCATCAATTAAGGAATGGTTGAACAAATTGTGGTAAATTATTTGATAGAATACTACTGTGCCATAAGAAGTGATAGGAAGGGGCAGCTGGGTAGCTCAGTGGGTTGAGAGCCAGGCCTAGAGATGAGAGGTTCAAATCTGGCCTCCAATACTCCCCAGCTGTGTGACCCTAGGCAAGTCACTTAACCCCCATTGCCTAGCCCTTACTGCTCTTCTGCTTAAGAACCAATACACAGTATTGATTCCAAGATGAAAGGTAAGGGTTTTTAAAAAAAAAGTGATGAGCATGGGAATTAGGGGAAAAAAAAACATAGATGGTCCTATATGAAATAGTGAAGAGTGAAATGGATAGAACCAAGAGAACATTATATATAGCTACAGAATTAATACTTAACAAATAACTTGTGAATGTCCAACTCCAGAGGAAGAACTGATAAATAAAATGATGAGGCATAATTCTTATATACACACTTTTTTGTTAAGTGATACCTTCTATAGTGAGGGTAGAGAAGAGGAGGGGAGATATACCTGAGAATTTTTACATTAAACAAAAAAGATCGATTTGAAAAAAAAAATTAAATGATCATTGACTTATTCTGTCCTGTTCCTTGGAAGATGGAAGTGGTGATGGGGAAGATCTATCTATTGTAACCTTAGCATTACAGAGTCTCTAATGATATGAGGAACTCCAGGTAATCTTGAAGATCTTGGGGGCAGCTGGGTAGCTCAGTGGATTGAGAGCCAGGCTGGCCTCAGACACTTCCCAGCTATGTGACCCTGGACAAGTCACTTAACCCCCATTGCCTAGCCCTTACCACTCTTCTGCCTTGGAACCAATACCCAGTATTGATTCCAAGATGAAAGGTAAGGGTTTAAAAAAATGTTTTTTTGGAGCTCTTACTCATCAAGTACCTGAAATGAGGTCCTATACAGGGAAATACTGGGCACAGTAATCACAGGTACATTTTTCTCCTCTAAAGGGCCCTTCAGACATCCTGCAAACATTCTGGCACAAATAAAACAATAAAACAAAACAAAACGAAACGAAACAAAAAAACAAAAGAAAAAAAGAAAAAATCCTAAATATTGGAAGAGTTCTATTTCTGCAACAGAAATTTATAATGCAAGCCTTTAGACAGTTAAGAAAAGTCTCCTTCTTATATCAATGAATCAGTCAACCAACCAACATTATAACAAATTTGTTATTTTCCAGGTATTGTTCAAGGTCCTGGAGATAAAAAGAAAAAAAATGAAATAGCCTATGTCTCCAAGGAGCTTATATTCTGTTGAGGGAAACAATGTAAACATATAGAGGGTCTCTCAAAAGTCTTATTGCAGTTTTCAGTTTTGAAAATTTAATATCCTCTCCAAAACTTTCCAACAATATGACTTATTCTATGGCAATTACAACTGCTCTATGGCAAATATAATTTAAGTCGTTAAAGCTTTAAAATGCACCAAGACTTTGGGCATACACTATATGAGTATAAGGAAAATATATTAAAAATAAATTAAAATTTGGGGGGGAGTGGAGAAGAGGGCACTAGCAGCAGAGGGAATCAGGAAAGGCCTATAGAGAAAATGGCCTTGAAATGAGTTCTGAAGGAGCTATTCTATATAACGAAGAGGTTAAAAAGCCGAGGATGGGATGGAGTGGGATGGAAAACACAAACATGTGAGCACTGCAAGAAGACCCCATGCACTTAGATAGTCATCTGCACGATAGTACACAGTTCTTTGTGGCTCAGGGTGTGAGCTGAGTCTTGAAGGAAGCCACAGCATTGAAGGTGGTGGAGATGAGGAGGAAGAACATTTCAGGCATGGAGGACTACCAGTGAACAAAAACAAAACCCAAAAGGCAGGAGCTGGAATGTTGTGCAAGAGAGTCAGTAACAAGTTCAGTGTGGCCAGGTCATGGAGTACATGGAGGAAAGACACCTGTCTAGTCTCTCACTGCCCATGTCGTTCTCTGTTTGTGTATTCCATCTGTGTTTGCCTTCTGGGGACCATATGATCCCATCTGCTTATTAGCAAGCAGGTCACCCCTTGCATATATACATGTTGGGGGTCTTCCTTGCACAAGACGGTAGGGATTAGCTCAACATTGACACACACAGCCCATACAGAAGTAGCACCATTATTAACTTCCATGGTTCAGTTAAGGAGGAAGTGTGGTACAGGGAAAAACAGTACTGGATATGGAAGCAGGAGGGCTGGGTTTAATCTGCTTGCTAGTTATAGGAGACCTTGGATAAGCTCTCCTGGACTCAGATTCCTGTAAAATAGGGGAGTTGGAATAGATGGCTTCTAAGGTACTTCAAGCCATAAATCTGTAATCTAATGATAATATGGCTTAATTATGTGCATGCTTAGGTATTCAGTTGGACCTCTTTGGCTATCTTTTTTTTTTTACAGCTATAGTTATATTTATATATATAGGATCGAATGATATCCTGTGCGCGAAGCTGATCACAAACAGGAAAAGCTATTATCAATGTGAAATCTTATTATGCATTGGGGTTAAGGTTTGACCCTGTTCACAGACTGTAGGGGTTAAATCTCACAGTTCACAAATTTCCAAACCATTGTCTAATCTCCTGAGCTATGACGCTCTCCCTAAGAAAATAACGGTGGGAAGTAGAAAAATGAGGGAATCTGAATTGGATTTTATTTTCATCCCCACCTCCTCTCTCAGTGTTTTTTTTTTTTCCCTGTAATTATCTTGGGTCCCTAGATGAATGAGGTGAAAAAATATCTATTGAAAAATCCCAAACAGATGAAAAACTCTGATTGGCACTTAGACTCCTCAATAATGTAAATAACTTAGAACAAATATCACCCCACTGATTTTCATTTGCACTGGATTAGAAATAAAACATGTGAAACAAGGAATTACTTTTTTCTGTTGTTCTTTCAATATTTATCAGATAATGGGGTCAACTAAACTGTTTAGAATGGGGCACACATGGTGGCAACATGACTGGGTACACATTTTGTCTTTGAGGATTAGGGCTGATTCAATAGCATACACTATATGACTCTTGTTTGTAGGGTTTATGGGTAAAGCCCTTTGGAAGAGGCAGGAAGGGACAGGTAGATGGCTCAGTGGATAGAGTTACCAAGCCTGGACACTGGAGAACTTGGGTTCAAATCTAAACTCAGACACTTCCTAGATGTGTGATCTTGGGCAAGTCACTTAAGCCTGTTTACCTAGCCTTGTCATTCTGACTTAGTTGTTACTGACAGAAAGTAAGAGTTTATTTTGAAAGCAAGAAGAAAGCAAGAAGGAAGGAAGGAAGGAAGGAAGGAAGGAAGGAAGGAAGGAAGGAAGGAAGGAAGGAAGGAAGGAAGGAAGGAAGGAAGGAAGGAAGGAAGGAAGGAAGGAAGGAAGGGAAGGAAGGAAGGGAAGGAAGGAAGGAAGGAAATGGAGCTTCATAAAGCTATCCACTGGTGCAGACTGATCCTACTATTTTAACTTAAAAGATGGTGACATTTTCCCCCTTCCTGTTTCATAATCACTTATCTTTTTAGATCTTCAGTTCCCTACCTTTAGCAGAACTATAGTGGGATGGTTAATCATATTAAGACCTTCCATCTGCCCTGAAGTATTTTCCCTTTTAGAAGCTGATATCCAGCTGGGCATTTATTTAGTTTCAGATTCAGAGGAGTAGGGATGATAATTCAAAACCTTACAAGCACCATGAGAACTAAAACTTTATTTTAAAAACAATCCACTCTATTATGTGATTTACCCTTCAGATTAAAAGGAGTATCCGAATTTCTTGCTGTGGTGTTACTTTCGGTTAGGGGTAGCATGTACATAGTACCTAATGGGTCAGGTCTTGGAGTCAAGATCATGAGTTCAAGTACTGCTTCTAGAACATGTTGTCTGAGTCATTACCTTTCAGTGCTAGCCAGTTGTCTAAGATTGTAAATTAGAGGTGCTATGTACTGGTAGAAAGAGTTTCTACCCCCTGAAACTTCCTACCCCAAGAAAAAAATTTAAATATCCCCTTTCCAGTTTGCTAGGTTTTTATTTTTTCTTCTGTGTTGTTTTAGGCAGATCACTTTAAGTTTACATGCTCCAGTTTCTCTGTTTAAAAAAGAAAAGAAAAAAGAAAAAGCAGACATTTAGGTTAGGTCATTTCTAAATCCCTTATCACACAGCCTATGACTATTCACTGTAACAGAATCTGGTCAGATTTTCCCAAGCCTTCAGATTTAGTCCACGTGTGACTGACTGTCTAATGGCCACAGCCTGGTTTAGTTTTCTTGCTAGAAAAGATTTTTGTTATGGGGATTTCTGATGAAGATCGCTACTGATGGAGGCTGGAATTAAGTGACAATTATTAAGGATGATTGCTGTTTGCTTTAAATGATAACCATCTGTTTCCCATCACACATTTAGTTCTATCAGATAGCCTGTTGTGACTGAAAGGTTATCTCTGAAGGAGCCTGGTGGCTCACCCCTTGGCTAGAAGTCTACCAGCTGTCACCACACGTGTTCACATAATAATGAACAATGACTTTTCTTTTCTTTTTCTTTTTCCTTTTTTTTTTTGGTTAGGACTGATTGCTTGTGTGTGTGTGTGTGTGTGTGTGTGTGTGTGTGTGTGCTCACATGCGCGTGTGCATGTGTAAGTCTTATTAGATTATGATATTTTAATTTTTACCCTTGTGATAGCTATGCCTCTTTCCCCTCCTCATTCTTTCACTAACAACTTTCCCCTTCCCCCCCTACCCCTCCCTGCCTTCCTTCTCTTCCTTTTTTTGTAGCCAGCTTCTTGGTCTGGGCCAGGGGTCACTCAAACTGAAATGCGTGTTGGTATCTTTGGGGTGGCCTTAAGATTTGTCAGCAGGGAAGAGTGACTATCATTAACCACCTCTGTAGTAAGAGCAAACTCATTGCCTCTCTCTGTTGCCCAGTTTCTGAGAGAGAGAGAGAGAGAGACAGACAGATAGACAGACAGAGACAGAGAGACAGAGACAGAGAGACAGAGAGAGAGAGAGAGAAAGAGAGACAGACAGACAGACAGACAGAGACAGAGACAGAGAGAGAGAGAGAGAGAGAGAGAGAGAGAGAGAGAGAGAGAGAGAGAGAGAGAGACAGAGGGAGAGAGAGAGAGAGAGGGAGAGAGAGAGAGACCTTTTGACAACAGCTGTTTCTGTTTATGAGCCAAATGACAGAAGGAGAACATCTAGTAATTCTACAGCAATAACAGCCATGTCCCTCCACACTTCTTGGGGGAGGGGATAGGAGGGCATATGGGGGGCATCCTTCCTCAGGAGTGTTGGTCACGTGGATGCCATGTGAATACTTTGTCTCTGAATAAAAGTAGATGATAATTGTCATTAATTTCATGATTGCTGTGATATTTATGCCCTATTCTCACTCCACACTTGGTATAGTGTTTTCCCTTTGACAAACAGAAAAAAGAAATTTATAAATCCTGCTGTTTTCAGAAAGCTTGCCTCTACTTTTTATTTGTGATGTCAAAGGATTGGCAACAAAATAGATGCCCGTTGATTGGACAATGGCTAAACAAACTGTGGATCGTGAATGTAATGAAATATTAGTGTGCTGTAAGAAACAACAGATATTATGAAAGAGGAAGCAAGGGAAGACTTAGCTCAACTGATCCAAAAATGAAGTAGGTTCAGCCAGAAAAACGATATTTACAATGACCACAACAATATAAATAGAAAGAACAGTCATTGAGGAACAACTAAAAATGAATGTTGTAAACCTACAAAGAACAAGAAGACATCTCCTCCAAGTTCTAGTTTGTTTATTTTTTTCAACCCTTACCTTCTGTCTAGGAATCAATACTGCATATTGGCTCCAAGGCAGAAGACTGGTAAGGGCTAGGCAATGGGGGTCAAGTGACTTGCCCAGGGTCACACAACTGGGAAGTGTCTGAGGTCAGATTTGAACCTAGGACCTCCCATCTCTAGGCCCAGCTCTCAATCCACTGAGCCACCCAGCTGCCCCCCAAGTTCTAGATATTGCCAACATAAATGGTATAATTTTTTTCAATGTATTGATCAATTTTTATGATTTTTTTGCCCCCTGTTTCTTCCTTTCCCCCTCCTAAATTCTTTGTTATATGGGTTGACTCTCTGAAGAGGGAAGGTATAATAAAGAAGGAAACTAAAGCCATGTTAAAACAAAAGGTATCCATCAAAATTATTTTTTTAAATAATAAAGAATGCTCCTTTCACAGACATTTTAATTTAGGTAATTAAAAAATGAACACAAAAGAAATATGTTTCCATTGAAGTGCTGATATAAATATAAATGTCATTACATGTAAGTTTAGAATCAAGCAATAAACATTTATCATTTAATCATTTTTAATAAGTTTATACTATATGCCAGGCACTGTACTTAGCTCTGGGAATATAAAAGGAGCAAAAGACAATCCTTCTCAGGTAGTTTATTATCTATTGAGGGACATAAGATTCAAGCAAATATGCACAAAGTAAACTAAATATAGGATAAATAGGAAATAACTTACTTAGGTAAAGCATTAACATGTAGAGGAGTTGGAGAAGACTTTCAGTAAAAGATGAAATTTTAGTTGCAACTTAAAGAAAGCCAAGGAGGTCAGTCTCTGGGATCTGAAAGAGTATTTTCTTTGTGGAATAGCCAAGAGGCCGGTGTCACTGGAGGGAAGAACATGTATGTAGTGGGAAGTAAATAAGAAGACTTGGAAAGGCAGCAGGACACTAAGTTATAAAGAACTTTAAATTAAAAATAGAATATTTTATATTTGATCCCGGAGGTAATAGGAAGCCACTGGAGACGAGTGAGGGTGACATGATTGGTACTGTACTTTAGGAAGGAGAGTTCTTAAAAATCAGACCAAATATTATCAATCCGAGTCCATTATACTTTTCAAGAGAATAAAGTCTGTTGAGGAGCCATATGGTATTAGTAGTGGTTTCAATTCCACAAAATAAGATGCCCCATCACCACAATTCTCATCACCATACTATTACTACTAACTGAAGCCTTGACTGACACCACCTCCCTCCACCTTTTCTATCTTCTCACTGGAGGACTAGAAGGTGTAGAAACAAAAGCCTCCTAAAGCCTTTCTTTGTAGATGGCAGAAACTGGACTTTTGGCCTCATTCCATTATGCTGCATTTGCCTGGTTCCAACTCCACTGAACAAGATGCCCCCTGGTCCTCCTCCCTTCCCTTCCTCCTTTTATGTGCAGTCTTCCCCCAGTGGATTGTAAGCTCCTTGAGGGTAGGGGCTGCATTTTTTTATATTGTACTAGTTATATTCCTAGACTCTAGGCATTTGAATAGGCACTTAAATAAATGTTCATTGCACTGGATTGCACCTAACATGAAAGAGACCTAGGTTTGGTTCCCATCTCTAACACTTACTGTCTGTGTGACTATGGACAACTCATTTTACTTCTCTAAGATTCAGTTTCTTCATCTGTAAAATGGGATAATGATGAACGTCTCACAAGTTGTGAGACTTAAATGAAATCATTTCAAAAAGGTAAATTGCAAGCCTTAATCTACTATATATGACATCTGTCTGTTATTACTGAGGTATGCAAAATTTATTCTGGTCTTTTTCTTTGAAGTTTTTTTTTCCCAAAGAGTTGAGATCTGTAAATAAAAAATAGAAAGATGAGAAAATTTACTTCCTTACGTTTGTTGGAAAGGTGGACAGCTCTGGGTGTGAAAGATGGTATACACTAGCAGAAGTAGTTTTCATGCTAGTTGGTTTCACCAAATTGTTTTTTTTTTTTTTAAGAAAGAATGGCTCTCTAGGTAGTGAGGGGGTGTGAGGTATGGGAGCACATGTAATAATGACTGTGATATAAAAACAAAAGCATCAATAAAACCTGTTTTTAAAAAGCAGTTCAAAAATATAAAGTAGGACCTCATGATAACAAGGCCTGCTATTATATGTATTCAAGCTTACCACAGGGCTAATTTAGTACACAGAAACATAATAATTACTTGCAACCAAAATCTGATGGAACAGTTAAATAATGTTCTAGTTCTGTCCTCTAGTATTAGATTAAAGGGGTTCTGGTATTTTTTTTATTTTAAAACATACAATAATATCTCATTTATTCAAACTTTGGTACAGTCAAAATTTGTGGTAAATTAGAAAAAGGATAGGTTGAACTTTATCTCTGCACTTTGAAAGAAGAAAGGATTTTCCAAGTAAATTGATGATATTAAAAGAAAAGTTTAGATCTCTATTAGGAGACACTAGCTGATTCTTAATTACTCTAAGTAATAAAAACAAAAGTTATATATTTTTAAACAATTCTATTGGGCTTCCCCAAATTTAGATAATTAGTAAAGTTTTCTAGTATTGAATAGCACAGTTCTTTACTCTCTTTTATGCCCCAAGCACTTAGCCACTCCTTAAAATCCATTCCTTCCGCCTCAGCCTTTAACTATGTCAACATTTAAACCCCAAATCAAATGCCACCTGCTCTAATTGAACAATTTAGTGTTTATTAAGAACCTTTGATTTATACCTGAGAGAGGCCTTCAAGGTTATCTATTACCCCTTCATTTATAGATAAGGAAAATGAGATATAGAGGGATGAAATAATTTGCCCATGGTGGCAAAGGACCTGAATAACAAAGGTAGTCTTCTTTTTTAAATTAATTAATTAAGAATATTTTTCCATGGTTACTTTCCCTCCCCTTCCTCTTGCCCCCTCCTGGAGCCCAAGAGCAATTCCACTGGGTTTTACATGTATCATTGTTCAAAATCTATTTCCATTTTATTAATATTTGCAATAGAGTGATTAATTAAGGTCAACATCCCCAGTCATATTCCCATCGAACCATGTGATCAATCATATGTTTTTTATTCTGCGTTTCTGCTCCCACTGTTCTTTCTCTGGAAGTTCCTCAAAATTGTCCTGGATCATTGCATTGCTGCTAGTAGAGAAGTTCATTATGTTAGATTATGCCACAGTGTATCGGTTCTCCTGGTTCTGCTCCTTTTCTCTCTGCATCAATTTCTAGAGGTCTTTCTAGTTCACATGGAATTCCTCAAATCTGAGTCTTCTGATTTCCACATCTGGAACTTTCCCCACCACACTAAGAATTTATTACTCCCAAGGCACTCTGTAAAAGATAAAAAGACAAGAACTAAACAGTCCCCACCCACAAGGAACTTACATTTTTTCTGGCAAATTATTTTTTTTTAAATGACATATCTTTTGATCAAAGCAGTAGCATAAGAAATAGTTCATTAAAAAGACTAAAGAATCCGAGTAGTAGTGAAGGGGATATGGCAAGGATTGAAAGAGAATGGAAGAGTAGGGGAGAGAAAGAAAGGAAGATAGTGAGGAAGTGAATGAGAATGAGGGAGAAAGTGTGTGTGTGTGTGTGTGTGTGTGTGTGTGAGAGAGAGAGAGAGAGAGAGAGAGAGAGAGAGAGAGAGAGAGAGAGAGAGAGAGAGAGAGAGAGAGAGAGAGAGAGAGAGAGAGAGAGAGAGAGAGAGAGAGAAGGCTGGGGATGAGAGAGAGAGTCTATGGATGGATGGATGTCTGGTTGTATAATGGGGATCTGGTACGTGCCTTGAGTGTCCCAGATGGAATTTCTACTTGGAGGATGCTAGAGAGCTGTTTCCAGGGAAATTATAATGATGTATAAGGAAAGTACTTTGAAGAGACAGACTGTGGAGCATGTGTGTAGCCATTCTGTAACTGGTACTGGCTGATTTACCATGTGTTAAAGAGGATTCTCCTTGATCAACTGCATTTGTATTCAGAAAGTCCTGTTGTCTTCAGTTATTATCTCTTTGCCAGAGGACTCTTAGAGGGGAGCTTAGCCCTGGGGAAGCAGGTAGAGCCTTTATGGAATCTTGTGACTCAAAAGCTAAGCCATCTGTGCCTGAGGAGGAAGGAGTGACTTTGGGAGTGACCTTTGGGGAAACCAACCTAGTGGTAACTGGTCTGACAGTTATGTTACATTGGAAAATTAACTTGGGGATACCAGGTTATGTAGAAACTAACCCAAGTTTTGGGTCTAATTGACCATCCTCCCACACATCAAGAGACAAGGCGATTGGGGGAAATGCTTATGTTTGTTCTTGTTATCTGTCAAAGGCAATTCATGAGTCAGTAAGCATTTCTTACACTATGCTAAGCCCAAGAAAGCCCAAGAAAGAGCAAAAGACAATCCTTGTTCTCAAAGAGTTCAAAATCTAAACTAGTATTAAGTAGATAAATGGAACTAGAGTTTTAGTCCCTAAAAATGAGGGGACTACAGCTAATGTGTGTTTCAACCAATAGCAGTAAAGGAAAAGTTATCTATAAGCCCTTTAGGGTACTCAGAGATGGATGTAGCCTGGCTGTAGAGAAGGCCAGAGCATGGTTGCTATATTGGTCATTTGTTTTCCCAATAAATTTTTTTTTCCTATATAAAAAATAGTCCCAAAAATAAAATTTTGAATTCCCAATAAACTTTCTATCATCTCTTCGCCCCATTCCCCTAAACAAAACCCTTTCTTCCTCAAATGTTATAAGACCCTTGTTTTATTTTTCACCTCCCTAAAACACTTAAGTTTAATGAATAAGCTACAAATTCCCCAAGGTCAGGAATCATAACTTAACTAAATTTTTTTAATCTTCTCCAATGCTATGTACACAGAAGGGGCTTAATACACAATTGTTGGCTTGAATTTCTTGATCTTTGACTATTAATAGCAATAATAATAGCACCACCTGGATCTTGTGGCTGGAACTCATTACTTCCTGTCTCTCCCTTACTTTATTTCATTGGTAATTTGGTTAGGTGCCAACCACATTCATCTCATTTTACTGGGCAGTAGGAAGATGGAACAATAGAACAATATTGCTCACTCTTTGACCTCTAAGAGATTTCAATACAAGGAGAAGACAATACACACATATGTGTTTTAACTACTAGCAACAGGGAAAAAAACAAACGAGGAAGGAGTATATTAATACAAGGGCCTTCTTTGAAGCTACCTTGGCCCAGAGCCTTGGACACCTTTTCCTGGTTTGTCTAGCATCAGAATTGTTTGCTTCACAGCATAGAAGCAGGCTGTGATTCCTTCCTTTTTTAAGGAAGCAAATGTTTTTCACAGTGGTGAATAGAATGGGGAAGGATGCAAGATTCAGGAACTATTTTTTTCTTTTTAAAATTTTTAAAATTTTTATTGAAAAATTTTATTTAATTAATTAATTTAGAATATTTTTCCATGGTTACTGGATTCATGTTCTTTTCCTCCCCTCTTCACCGTCCCCCCCCCCCCCACCCCCCAGCCGAGGTGCAATTCCACTGGGTTTTACTTGTGTCATTGATCAAGACCTATTTCCATATTATTGATGAGTGATCATTTAGAGTCTACATCCCCAGTCATATCCTCATCAACCCATGTGATCAAACAGTTGTTTTTCTTCTGTGAGGAATTACTTTTTCAACAACCTTTGGAAAATAGTTTTTGAAACAATGCCTGTGATTCTACTATCTGGTTCCCTACCTCTAGAGAGGTCACTTCCTCTTCTGAAAAACTCTGATTTCCTCAAAGACAGGGGCCATGTCGTTTTCACCTTAGTGCCATGTTCTTTATAGATGTTTAACAAGTATTGGTTGTGTTGGAATGTTCCAGTAAACTTAGGTGGGTCTAACAATATGATTCAAGGAAGACTACAAATACTGAGGATCTGAGAGAAATGTGGAAAGATGTGAACTAATCTGATTAAAGAATGAATATAATGTAAAGGGCATTGGATTTAGAATTAATCAGGTGGGTTCACACTCTGGCCCTGGTGCTTTCTAGATGTGTAACCATAAACAAATTGCTTCCTTTTGTGAGCTTTGGGGTTTCTCATCTTGAAATGAGTGTTGGAGAAGCAGCAGGAGTTCTTAACTTTGGTTGTTTTTTTTTAAATTGATAAGTGTATTTCATATAATTGGCTTACTTTGTAATTCTATGTATTTTATTTTTTGCATTTAAACACATTGCATTGAGAAATAGTTCATAAAATACTGACAAAAAATTGTATGTAAAGAAAAACCTGAACCACAAATATGTGTTAAGGGTAAACAAAGAAACTGAATAGGTCATCTTAGAGAGTTTTGTGGCTGAGGACAGCTACATAGCAGGGCTGATAGAGTTCTGGGTCTGGAGTCAGGAGGACCTGTACCCAAATAAAGCCTCAGATACTTCCTAGCTCTGCGACCCTGAGCAAGTCACTTATGCCTAGCCCTTGCCACTCTTCAGTCTTAGAAGTGATACCAAGACAGAAGTTAAGGTTTTTTTTTTTTAAAGACTTTTGTGAATGAAAAATTAATCAGTAACTTTCTTTCTGGTGATAGGTCTCTCCATAATTGGTTTTCTAGTTTGTGAAGTATAATGATAAATGACATTGATATAGCACTTTGAAGTGTGCAAAGTTCTTTATTTATCTTGTCACATTTTAACTATGCCACAACTCTACAGATGTTATTATGCCCATTTTACATATGACCAATGTGGGTTTTAAAATTAATAATCAATAACTAAATATTACATTTTATAAAGTTTTATTAATAACTAAAACAAAAGAACTGCCTGATTTCAGCCCCATCGCAGGTCCAAGAGAGGAAGAGGGAGGAGTTACTGCCACTTAAATACAATCATGCAAAACGCAGGGACAAGGGAAAAGAGAATTGTGGGAAATGTAGTCTCTAGGGTTTAAGATTCTAAGTCAATACACCAAACAGACGCAAACAATCAAGTGTTTTGACATAGAATGATCTAGCACAAAGAAGAATATGAGTTTTACAGATAAAAGACTTGAGTTCAAACTCTAAGGATGCTAGGTAATACCTATGTGACCATGGAGAAAGTCAATTAATGTCCCTGGGTTTCACTTTCCTTGATTTTAAAGTGAGGGGAAAGGCTAGATGACCTTTACAATCCCTTCCAGATCTAAATTGATGATCCTATGACCTCATCTATAGTTAGAGAATAAGGATTTGCATTCTGGTTCTGATATTTCCCATCTCTGTAAATCTGAACGAATTGTTTCCCCTTGTTGAGTCTCAATTTCTTCATTTATAAATTGAGGAGTTTCTATAACTAATAAAGATCAGAAGTGATATTTGAACCCAGTTTTTCATGCTTGCAACTATAGCACTTAATCCACTGTACCATATTGTATAATCAAAGTTTTTCCAGTTTTGTAGCACCTGCTAGTATTTGACATTTGGTAAAATGTAAGCTCCTTAAGTCCAGGGACTGTTTTATTTTTGTCTCTGTAGTCCCACCATCTGGCATAGTGGCCCATATACAGTAGATACTTCATAAATGTCTGTTGATAGATTGATTAATCTGGTGCTACAGTCTTTCAGACTCCATCATCACTCCATTGGAGATTCCTTTTGTCAAAGATAAATAATTTAAAATTTATTTACACAAATGGAAATAGCTGTAGAACACGCTCAAAGTTTTGAATACATTATTCAAAGTGCATATATTGGGAGGAAATATGTTCACCTCTCATCCTATACTTTTCCATTTGCATGCATTTCCCATAATATATTCTCATCTCTATTTGTTAAAATCCTTCTGTTTCTTCAAGACACAATACAGATGACACCTTCTCCATGAAGTCTCCTCTGATTATCCCCGGGGGGGGGGGGGGGGGGGGGGGGAAACTGCTATTTCCTTCCCCAAATACTCCTAGAATACTTTGTTTAGAGTTCTCCTTGGCCTCCCCTAGCATCCTGGACCATTGCCAGTCCTCTTGACTTTTCTCTTACCACTAGACTTCAACAATTGGAAGAGAGAGTGAGGCTGATGGCTTTGTGCAACTCTGTCTTAAATCTAATTCATGTGCAAGTTGAGACATCACCCTGTGAAGTCATTGATCCTCTTTGAAAATGAAGCACCATCTCTCTCTGTCTCTGTCTCTCTTTGTCTGTTTCTCTTTGTCTCTATCTCTCTGTCTCTGTCTCTCTTTGTCTCTGTTTGTCTCTGTCTTTCTCTCCCACCCCCACCCCTTACTCCTCTCTGTCTCTCTTTGTCTGTTTCTCTGTCTCTGTCTCTCTTTGTCTGTTTCTCTCTGTCTTTCTCTCCCACCCCCCACCCCTTACTCCTCTCTGTCTCTCTTTGTCTGTTTCTCTCTGTCTCTGTCTCTCTTTGTCTGTTTCTCTCTGTCTTTCTCTCCCACCCCCCACCCCTTGCTCCTCTCTGTCTCTCTATCTCTGCTTCTCTTTCACCATTAGATTTTTTATTTCCTTGAAGGCAAGGATTATATTGACTTTTATCTTTGTGTGCCCAGCACCTAGCATAGTGTGTCTGCATATCAGTAATTGTTAAGTTTTGATGAAATAACTATTTTATGTGGGTAAAATGGTAGCATAGGATAATTCTGTTTATTTTTATTTTGTGAGAACTAAATATCAGTTCCAAGGCAGAAGAATAGTAAGGGCTAGGCAATGGGAGTTAAATGACTGGCCCAGGGTGGCACAGTTAGCCCAGGACCTCCTATAGCCAGGCCTGGCTGTCTATCCACTGAGCTATCTACCTACTCCCACATCCTGTTTTTTAAATATATTTTGCCATGGAGATGCCGTGATAAACTGTTTTAATGCTTGATTGTCACCATTTCTGCCTAGAACTTCTTCCTTAATGTCTATCCCAACTCTTTCTATAAGGAAATGTTTTTTAGTGAGTAAATTGTCCCAGTCCCTGCTCTGATTGGTCACTCTACCCTAGGAAATAAAAATTATATTCTTTCCTTAAAATCATTAATATTCCTCCCATGCTTATCAGGAATATAGTGATCCAATTATGTGTTGGTATCTTTAAGTAAAGGGACTACTGTAATGCCAAGAAGTTAACTCCCCAGTAAACCTAGAGAAGAAGGCTGGGATTATAAAGAAAACAAGAAGAATTTTTAAAGAACTCTTTGGGAGACCTCTCAGTAGATTGAGAGTCAGGCCTAAAGCTGGGAGATCTTGGGTTCAAATCTAGCCTCAGATCTTTCTTAGCTGAGTGACCGTAGGCACACTCCCATTGCCTAGCCTTTACTGTTCTTTCTCATTGGAACCAATACACAGTATTGATTTTAAGTTGTAAGGCAAGGGTTTAAAAAAACTGTGGAAAATTATTTTATATTTTATAAGTCAATATTTTATCAACTTCTTGGTCGAGAAAACACATCTTTTCAGCATGGATTTTTAAGGTGTTCATAGGTTCTCAAGATTTATTACTTATAATTAAAACCTTTTTGGGAATCTCCTAATAGAACTTTAGAACTTTGAAAAATTCACTCCAATTCTCATCTGATTTTGAAGAGTAGAACACCCGGCACATCTTTCTCTACCTTAGAGCTATAAAGTGGGAAAAATCCTCTTTTGGCTTGTGAAGTAGATTGGGAATTAGCATGATCAATATTATACTTTGGCACAGTTTAAGAAAAAAGATTCTTTATTTTAAAGAGGTAATCTTAGGATCATAGGATAAATCCACTGCATTGGCAGTAGTGCTATCCTTGCTCACCAAACTGAACTGGGAGTCATGATACCCAAGTTCAAATCCTAGCTCTGCCATTTATTTCTTATAAATGGAAGATCCAGCATGCCACTTAATTTCTCTGGGTCCTATTTTCCCAGTTTAAAACAAAGGGGTTACACTAGATCACAGATATCTTAATCTTAGGTCTCTGAGTTTGTTTTTTTAGTAAAATAATTTTTTGTTGTATTTCAATATAATTGATTTCCTTTGTAATCTTTGTGCATTTATTCTGAGGAGTCCATAGGTTTTACCAGACACACTAAAAGCTTAAGAACCTCTGAATCTGATGACCTCTGAGGTCACTTTTTTCTTTAAATATCTGATCCAATGATCCTATGATTTGGTTCAAGGCCTTCATTTTATAGACAAAGAACTAAGGGGAAAGAATATAAATCTTTTCTACAAGGTTACCCAGATGACAGAGCTGAGATTTAAACTCAGGTTCTTTGACTCCAAAACCAGTAGTTTTTCTACTAGATATACACTGAATTAGAAGTAGTGTAATTGGTCTTGCATTCTTGTTTTGCCCCATTGTGATGATATTACTCTTCTACGTATGCTTTGCATTAATTCCAGGAGGACTTGCCTTTACAGGTTTAACATAGCCCCCTTCTACGTTTGGGAAAGAATTAGATTCATTATTGAACTTACTCTTTCCCCTGAGGAAATTAAGAGAAACCAAGGGTGTAGGGGAAGACAAAACAGTAATTTTAGATGAAATTCTTGAAGGTAAGTGAAAGGAAATTAAATTATTGTGAAAATTAGCAGAACTAAATTCCCTATATAAAGAAGTTGGGAATGATGACTCATGCCTTCCTCAGAGGTGTACTTTGAGCTGGGAAAAGTCATGCTGAGAATTTTAGTGCTGGGCAGGAAGGGAGGTAGGGGTGGAATTGAAAACTGTGGAATATATGTTGAGCAGGGATCTGTATGGACCTTTGTATTATGACAAGGCTGTGTAAACACAGTGACCTGGATTCACATCTCAGCTTTGACCCTTATTAGACCATAATTATGGGCATGCCCTTGAACTGGGAAATAGAGATTCCAATACCTGTACTCGCTATCTCATAGGAGTGTTGGGAGGAAACTTTAGACTGTTAGTTATTTGATGTGCTCTGACCTGCCATATTGTGATGGATGTTTTTTGAGCTGGAACTAATCATCTCTTCACCCTGGTTTCCATGCCTATTTACTCCTATATAGTAATGCAGGGGTTCTTAGCCATTTTTGTGTCATGGACCTCTCTGGCTGTCTGGTGAAGTCTATGGACCCTTTCTCAGAATGGTTTTTTAAGATGCATAAAATACATAGACCTACACAAGAAGCCAGTTGCATTAAAGACATTTTTAAAAAATTATTATTATTTTGTAAAATACCAACCTCAGGGATCCTAGGTTGAGAATTGTGGTAAGAACAATATCTTAGCAGTCTTCCTCTGCTCTCTGCCTTCCTTTCCCTCCCCCCATGTAAGTCAGGCTAGTTTCTCCTTAAAAAATACTGAAACATTCCTTGGGACTTGGTGACCTCAGGGGAATCAGACTCTTGGTCACTTCCTCATTGCCTGAGTGAAAAAACACCTAGGAGATCCTAGAGGAGGGAAGTCTCTGACTCTCAGATTGTGCCTGGGACACAGACGGTGGGGCATCTCTCAGATGAATCATCTCAAGCAGTTTGCAAAGCCTATCCTTATTGATTATCTTTCACCAGCAATGGCTAAGTAAATCTCCTTTTGTAAGCTGTTGAAAGTTGTGAGAATTAGAATTAATATATAATAACTTAAGTATTATCTTTATAAAATTTATTAAAACAAAAACTAGAGTTAAAAGGAAGCTAACTAACTTAAGCCACTGTCTTGATCAAGAAGAGAGAGAGGGGAGAGTTACAGCAATCTTATAACCAATAACGTAACAACGTAAACATGAGTACACAGGAAAAGGGATGCTGGAAGATTCAATAGGAATTCTAGGTAATCCTGGGGTTCAAGATACAAAGTTCTATGAGTATCTCATTTTCTTTTACTATACGAAACCCAAGTTGCTGGATTTAGTCAGGTCCTTCTCAGAACAAGAACATCTACTTTCTGGATTTCAACACCAACACTGCATTCTTATCCTGGAAATTTATTTAGTGTTTAGGACCTCCTTATGCTGGAACATCTGTTTGTCCCTTTGTCCTTTATATTGGGACATCCCTCATCCAGGACAACCCCTTTTCCCATTGGTGAATTCCCATTGGAGTCTCCATTTTGGGAAAGAGTCCCAGATCACCAACCTTCATTCCTTTCCTGTTGTGTTTCTTACTTTCCTGACTTTAATACCATGCTTCAGATGCAGCCTCACCCTGAACTTCCCTCAGCACTTGTATTAGTATCCCTAGAACTTAGCACAGTGCCTGGAACATAGTAACTGCTCGATAAATGCTTGTTGCCTACCTGCCAAAGATGCCCATCTCAACCCATCCATATCCAACCATCCTGTGACTCTCATCCATATGCTCTTGTAAGTTCATTTTTTTTTAAACCCTAACCTTCTGTTGTAAATTCAATACTGTGTATTGGCTCCAAGGCAGAAGTGTTGTAAGGGCTAGGCAATGTGGGTGAAGTGACTTGTCCAGCTAGGAAGTTTCTGAGGCCAAATTTGAACTCAAGACCTCCCATCTCTAGATCTGGCTCTCAATCCTGAACCACCTATCTGCCCCATATCCATTGCTTTTGTTGTGTGTCTAGCCCATCTTCATTTTTAATCATTTATGTCTTTAATGACATCTATAACTCTGTTCCTTTTCACCACTGTTGGTTTTTAATGTTTCTCAGCCTTCTTACACTCACCATGTAATTCTCCACCATCTGTAGGGTAGTACTCAACTTCAATTCTTATTTTTTTTTTCTTTTAAATATATTTTATTTGATCATTTCCAAGCATTATTCGTTAAAGACATAGATCATTTTCTTTTCCTCCCCCCACCCCCCATAGCCGACGCGTAAGTCCACTGGGCATTAGATGTTTTCTTGATTTGAACCCATTGCTTTGTTGTTAGTATTTGCATTAGAGTGTTCATTTAAAGTCTATCCTCTGTCATGTCCCCTCAACCTCTGTATTCAGGCAGTTGCTTTTTCTCGGTGTTTCCACTCCCATAGTTTATCCTTTGCTTATGAATGGTGTTTTTTTTTCTCCTGGATCCCTGAAAGTTGTTCAGGGACATTACACCACCCCTAATGTAGAAGTCCATTACGTTCGATTATACCACAGTGTATTAGTCTCTGTGTACAATGTTCTCCTGGTTCTGCTCCTCTCGCTCTGCATCACTTCCTGGAGGTTGTTCCAGTCTCCATGGAACTTCTCCACTTTATTATTCCTTTGAGCACAATAGTATTCCATCACCAACATATACCACAGTTTGTTCAGCCATTCCCCAATTGATGGGCATCCCCTCGTTTTCCAGTTTTGGGCCACCACAAAGAGCGCAGCTATGAATATTTTTGTACAAGTCTTTGTGTCCATTATCTCTTTGGGGTACAGACCCAGCAGTGCTATGGCTGGGTCAAAGGGTAGATATTCTTTTGTCGCCCTTTGGGCATAGTTCCAAATTGCCCTCCAGAATGGTTGGATCAGTTCACAGCTCCACCAGCAATGAATTAATGTCCCTACTTTGCCACATCCCCTCCAGCATTCATTACTTTCCTTTGCTGTTATGTTAGCCAATCTGCTAGGTGTGAGGTGATACCTCAGAGTTGTTTTGATTTGCATCTCTCTGATTATAAGAGATGTAGAACACTTCTTCATGTGCTTGTTAATAGTTTTGATTTCTTTATCTGAGAACTGCCTATCCATTTCCCTTGCCCATTTATCAATTGGAGAATGGCTTGATTTTTTGTACAATTGATTTAGCTCATTATAAATATGAGTAATTGAACCTTTGTCAGAGGTTTCTATGAAGATTTTTTCCCAATTTGTTGTTTTCCTTCTGATTTTAGTTATATTGGTTTTGTTTGTACAAAAGCTTTTTAGTTTGATGTAGTCAAAATTATTTATTTTACATTTTGTGATTCTTTCTATATCTTGCTTGGTTTTAAAGCCTTTCCCCTCCCAAAGGTCTGACATGTATACTATTCTGTGTTTACCCAATTTACTTATGGTTTCCTTCTTTATGTTTAAGTCACTCACCCATTTTGAATTTATCTTGGTGTTCAATTCTTATTTTTAAGGGAATGTAGCACTCCTTAACTTGTTACTATACTATAGTCCTGGAAGAAATGTGTAAAATTTGGCAAAAAAAAAAGTGGGCATTTGTTGCAGGAAGTTGGGTTGGGGTGGTCCTGAAAAGAACTTTGCAGTTGCCCAAGGGTAATCTAGCCAGCCCACTTTCTTCCTCTTTAATTCTGACCCTAACTCTCTCTCTCTCTTTCTAATTCTATCCAGATTTACCTTGATATCATCTACATAGGTATATATATATTATATATGTACATACATATTATGCATGCATACTAGGTGGCATATGTATATATAGGGACAATGTATACAGATAGGTGTTCGTTTGGACAGTCATCTAATGCATACCATAGCCTGGACAATCCTATAACAAAAGCCACATTTGTTTATTAGACAAATTATCCTTCAAAATCTAGCTTGTCACTCTCCTTCCTTATTTCCTATGTTTCTCTTCTCTTTTTTTCTTCTGCAACTTCATATTTTCTACCCCTTCCCCTTCTACTTCTCTTTCTGCAAAGGCAGTTCTGTTTTGAGGCAAAATTAGAGAGTAGGGCTGGCACCAGCTTGCCAGATCTGTGCCTTTTCCTCTCTTCAGGGTCATCCCTTTTTTTCTTTCCTCAGATGCTCAGTGTCCTTGTACTGTCCACACCCAAACTTTCTGTCAAGAAAAGATCTGAAACTTACTTACTTTGAGGTTTGTGATCAGCCTTAAGTTTTATTTCTCTAAGAAGAAACTGCATTTTGGATTGAGCCTTAACCTAAAGGAGTGACTTCTAATTTCATGGAGGAGAGATTTTTTTTCCTCATACCAAATCCAACATTCAGGGTGTTCATTCTATCAGGGATGGAACAAATTGATTGCAAAGGTCTAGCCAGGAAGATGGTGAGTATTGGAGAAGTCTAGTAGTTAATACCAGGACTCAGTAATAAAGATATTAGAATATAGGGCAAGGAAATTCAGATCCTTAAACTGGGTTACCAAGAAGATAATTGCTCATAGAGGAACAAAGCAGGAACCAAGTTATTCAGCCATTGTGATACAGGGAGGTTAAGGTCTCAGTTACAGAGAAAGAAAGCAGGAATCTTGTTATTGGAGAATTGGGTCACCAACATCTGTGTGAGATCCACACCAAGCTTGTAAATTGGGAATTCATATATTTGCTTGTCAAACTATATCCCTCTAAACTGACAAAGAAAGCCAATCATATATAGCACCTACTTTGATGAATGAGTCCTATGGGCTCTTAGGTTAAAAACAAAACAAACAAAAACTCCTGGAGTGTTTCCACAAGAGAGTAAAGAAGGTGAGAGAAATACAAACCATTGCATGATTGCATGATGAGTTGAAGGAATAGGGTTTGCTTAACCTGGAGAAGAGATACTTTAGATGGGATATTGAAGAGAATCTGTGGAACAGGAATTAAACTGATTCTGCTTGACCTCAGCAAATCAAGAGGATGAAAAAGTAGGGAAGCAGATTTAGGCTTAATATAAAGAAAAACTATGAATTGTGTGCCATAATAAATAGAGATGATGGCTTCAAAATCAGGACATCTTGAGTTTAAGTTCTACCACAGATTACAAGGCAAGCCACATAACTTCTTGGTGGCCTAGGCTAGACTTTAAGTCAATAATTTTCAGAACACTTGACCAGCTGCATACAAGAGGGGATTTTCAGGAGGAAAAGGAAGAAAATTTTCATTCTAATTAGATTTCTCTAAAAGTGGGATCAAATTCATGAAGTGATAATGGGTTCAGTATCCCTGGAAGTCTTTTAAGTAGAGGTAAATGATTCCTCTCTTGTGGAAGTATTTTAGAAGGGATTCTTAGCATACAGATGTTGAATCTAATGATCTCCAAGTCATTTCCAATGTTGAGATGTTGTGATGCTATAATGTGGGGCTAGCCTTATGTAACGCTAGATCTGTTTTTCGCTTAAGGGTTTGAGACAAGCCAGAATCATAAGCAAGGCAGAGTTTTGTCTCAGGTTGCCAACATCTTAACTGTTTCTCCAGCCCAACATTTGTGCTTTGATCTCCTCTAAAGTCCCTGTACCATGTACTGAAAACTTTCTACCTTTTCTATGGCCCATCTTTTCCTTCCTTTCTGATACCTCTCCATTCTACCTTCCAAAATCACATGAACTCCCTCGGGGGATGGGCTGGTCTCTCTTCTAGCTTGATTATATCTCACTGGGGCAGACTACCCTTTGCCTGCCTCCAGCATCAGAGAATTCTATGGTGTGTCTCTAGGGAAGCTTTATTGAGCTAAATTTCAATTTCTGTTGTCTGGCATCCAAGAATTTAGAGGAGTCCTCTTGTTTCCCTGCACTGAAACTAGACTTGTATGTGTTTGTGTTTGCATTTGTGTGTGTGTGTGTGTGTGTGTGTGTGTGTGTGTGTGTGTGTATGTATGTAAAAGAGAGAGATACAGACAGACAGACAGACAGAGACAGAGAAAGAAAGAGAGAGAAGAGATGAGGGAGAGACAAATAGAGAGACAGAGACACACACAGAGACAGAGAGAGACAGACAGACAGACAGAGACAGAGAGAGACAGACAGACAGAGAGACAGAGAGACAGAGAGACAGAGAGACAGAGAGACAGAGAGAGAGAGAGAGAGAGAGGGAGAGGGAGAGACAGAGACAGAGACAGAGACAGAGAGAGAGAAAGACAGAGAGAGGGAGAAAGGGAGAGAGCGTCAGAGAGAGAGAGACAGAGAGAAAGAGAGACAGACAGAGAGAGGGAGAGAGGGAGAGACAGAGACAGAGAGAGAGACAGAGAGACAGAGAGTTGTATGTGTCTTGGTACAAATATGTTCTGTACTCATCATTCTTTGTTACAATGTAGAAAAAACAACAGAGACCCATTCTTATTAATCATTTTAAAGATTCCCAAGGCAGCAGTGGTGGAAACATTTTTTATCCTTAACAAAATAAGTAAAGTTTTAACTCTCATGAATGGAGAGCTTATTAAAATTCTCTCTGTATCAATTTAACCTTGGAAGAAAAAGGCCTTCTGATAGAAGAGCCAATGTAGTATTTGTGTCTGTGCTTCTGGCACGTCCTCAAGTATCTGAACAAAGAAGAACCAAAGATAATTTTGATATAATATGGAACTGAATCTATTGACAAGAAATTTACCATTTTGAATTTATTGTTGGTTGCTGAGTTGTTTTCAGTTTTTCCTGACTCTTCATGACTCCATTCCTTTCTCCAACTCATTTTCCAGATGAGACTGAGGCAAATAGGATTCAGTGACTTGTCTAGAATCACACTGCTAGTAAGTGTCTGAGCCTAGCTTTGAACTCACAAAGTTGAATTCCTGACTTCTGGCCCAGCACTATCCACTGTGTTATCTACCTGCCTCTAATAAATAATATATTTAATAGGGGGGAAATGCAGAGTTATAGTTTGATTATTCAAATAATCAACATCACAGATACAAGATGGGAGAAGCTTGGTGAGACAGCAATTGTTTTGGGGAAAAAAAAGTGTACATGGTTGTTTTGATAGATTTTAAACTCAATAAAAGTCTACAATGTAATGTGACAGCCAAAAAATAAATGTGATTTTGGGCTATACTGAAAGACATTATCTTTCAGGAAAAAGAAAGTGCTCATTCTGCTGAATTCTCCCTTGGTAATACCACATATGTGTATTTTTGTTCATTTTGGGGTATCATAATTTACAAAATAAACTGGATAGCATTCAGAGAAGTACCAGAGTGACAAAGGGCCTCAAGTTCTTTTGCAGCATAACTCCAAAATATGGACTTGAAGGAATTGGGAAGTTTAAATATGGAGAAGAAAAGACTCAGGGGGAATGATATCTGTTTTCAAGGATTTGAAAGGCTTGCATGTGGAAGAGTGATGAGCTTTGATTCTTTTAGTACCAGAGGTGAAAGCTCATATTAAGCATGGAGTCCACTGAGGAGCTCAAATCTTTTGTATACAAAATACCATCTGGTGATGCCTTTCAATTTTGTTCTTGAAGAGTCAGTTTTTTGGATACAACTATATTTATCCTCATTAAATTTCTTTGGGTCAGATTTGGCCCAATGTTCTAACCTGTCCAAAACTTTCCGAAGAGTGAGTTTGTTAGACAGTGGATCAACTATGCTTATCTTTATCAATTCCCTGCCCCAAAATGAATGCAATATTCTGGATGTGTTCTGATTCTGAAAGAGTACAAAGGAACTATGTCCTCCTTTTTCTGGACCTTGTGTTTCTGTTAAAGTAGCCCAATATTGCATTAAATTTTTTTGGCAGCCATATCATATTTGTGACTCATATTAAGCTTATTGTTCACTAAAACTGGCACTAAAATTTGCATAAACTACTCTCTCAGTGGCTCCCTTATTTTATGCTTGTAAAATTCATTTTTTGAATCTGAAAGTAAGACTTTATAACTGTTGAGTTTCATCTCAAATCCAGCCCAGTATTCTAGCCTTTCAAGATCTGTTTGGATCCAGTGTATGGAAGATTTCATCCCTCCCAGGTCTCTGTCATCTGTAAAAGTGATAGCAATTCCATCTATGCCAATGTCCAAGTTATTGATAAAATAAATATTAACATAGATCCTGAGACATTCATTTTTTCCTTCTAGGAATTTCCTTCTAAGTTGGCATTGAACTATTAATGATAACTCAAAAATTTGATGATTCTTTTGTGAAACATCTCTCTGACTTATTCCTTCCAACAATAGCAATGGAAATAATCAGGACTGCAGAGACAGGAAAACTTAACCATTATCAGCACCCAGATCCACACTGAATTTATTAGGTCTCTCTCACAAAATCCAGCTCAGTTAAACCTACTATAAAAACTTCTTTAGTGCCAATCATGTGCAAGGCACTGTGGTAAATGCTAGAGATACAAAGATGAAAAAATGATAGGCCCTGATCTCTAAGGTCAACTCTAAATGTATGATCTTATGATTCATGGGTTTACATGTATTTTGGGAAATGGTGACTGAGTATATACTCCACATATATGATGCAAGGGATAATGTAATGGGGAAAAATAGAGATCCAGACAAAGTGCTTTAAGAAAGTTTAGGCAAAGATCACTTTTGTCTACGTATAGGCAAGGAAGACTTCATGGAGCAAGTGTTCCTGAATTAGGCAACAAGGAAGAAGGATTTCAACAGGTATAGATGAAGCAGTATGTTCTAGCCACAGGGAATAGTTTTTGCTAAAACATGGAGATGCTAGCATTCCAATTTGCAAGAATATAGAAATGAAAATACCCCTTCATTTTAAAAAATTTATTTAAAAACTCTTATTTTCTGTCTTAGAATCAATACCAAGTGTCAATTCCAAAGCAGAAGAGCAGTAAGCAATTTGGGTTAAGTGACTTGCCCAGGATCACACAGCAAGGAAGTGTCTGAAGCTACATTGGAACCCAGGCCTTCCTGCCTCCAGGCCTGGCTCTCTATCCACTGAGCCATCTATCTAGCTGCCCTGAAAAAAAAAATGCCTTTTTAGCTAAAACTGACATGAGAAGATTTCAGCGATACAGAGGGAAGTAAACAGAACCATAATGACTACAATAACGAAACTGGAAAGAACAAGAAAATTAAATTGAATGCTTTGTGATTATAATGACCAAGTTTGGCTATGGAAGAAAAGTTGAGAAAATGCATTTCCTTCCCTTTATTGAACAGGCATGAGGACTATGAGGAAGGAATATTGCATAATAACAGATATGGTAGGTGTAATGGTTGGTTTTGCTGAGATGGTTCCCCCCCTTCTCTTTTTAGACCTTGGTTACATTAGATACTTTGGTGAGGGTGAGGTAGGGAGGAGGGATATATATTTGGAAGTGAAAGCAATGTAAAAACAAACAGCATCAATAACAAATAATAATGAAAATACAGTTGTGCTTGAGAGACTATATAGAAGCAAACAGAATCAACCTAGAGGAAACTGATTGTGTAAATCTATATTAGTCCTACTAGAAACAAAAGAAAAGAAAATGGTCTTACTCGTGTTAAGCTGACAAATTAAACAATATTGAAGCAGTAGCAAAAACAATGGGGGAAAAGTCTGTTCAGTCTTACAAAAGTGAATTGTACTATATTTCCTCTCCTCCCTTTCCTTCCCATAAATTCACAATATTCTATCTAAGAGCTTCTGGTAGTAGTATGGCAGTATAGAGGATTGTCCCTATGACAATTGAAGCTCCCAGCTTATTCTAGAAACCTCTCTGCCATTTGCCTTGTCTAAAGGGAATGGAGAAAGGGAGGGGGCCAACCATATTCCCTCCCCTTTCCCCTTTCTTTTTTCCTTCTCTTTCTTTTCTAGCCTGTTTCCTTCCCACTTCTTTCTTCTTTTTTCTTTTCTTTTCTTCATTTCCTCTTTCTCCTCCATTTTCTCCCTTTCTGTATCACTGTCATCCACAATCTTTCTCCTCTTTCATTTCCATCTCCTTCCTTCTCCATTTCCCCCTTTCCTGTTTTCTCTTCTCTGTCATCTCCTTCCTTCTTTTTGCCTTTCCCCCTTACCTCTATTTCCTCCCCTTATTCCTTTCCTTTTTTAAAATTCACATTTCTCTTCAGCTTCTCTTTCCTTTATTTCCATTTGTCTTGGCCATTTCTATTTCTATCTTCCTTTTCTCCAGTTCCTCTTTTAGCCAAATTGGAATGCTAGGTGCTCACTGACCCCACCATGTGCTTTAAAACAAACAAACAAACAAACCTTTAAAAGGCCCTTATTTTCCCTTACTTTCTGTCTTAGTTACATCTCTAAGACAGAAGGCAAGAGCTAGATACAAACTAGGTTAAGTGACTTGCCTAGGAAATGTCTAAAGTCAGATTCGAACCCAGATACTCAGGATTCCAGGCCCCGGTACTCCAATGATGGTGCCACTTAGCTGCCCCTGATCATGCACTTTCCCACCTCCAGGTGTAGGACATCTTCCTTCATCTTAGTATATATGTATGTTTGTAATGAGAGTTACTCTGGCCCAAATCACATACCCCAAACTAACAAAGTGATCCAGGATATTTCTCATTAGCCTTTTTATTAAAAATAAATTTAACTGGGGGCAGCTAGGTAGCTCAGTGGGTTGAGAACCAGGCCTAGAGACGGAGGTTCAAATCTGGCCTCAGACACTTCCCTGCTGTATGACCCTGGGCAAGTCACTTAACCCCCATTGCCTAGCCCTTACTGATCTTTTGCCTTGGAACCAATACAAAGTATTGATTCTGAGAGGGAAGGCGAGGGTTTTAAAAATAAATTTAACTCATTTTAATAATTTAAAAAACTAACTTTTTTTTTATTAGATCATAAGACTTTAGGGGAATCAAAAGGAGCTCCTCAGAAATCTACCTAAATTATCCATTTGGCTTCTTTATTTTTCTCTGCTCTGCTTTGTCAGTGAAACTTTGGGTCCTGAAAGACTTTCACTTCTAGGTAGGCAATCCTATCTTAAGTACTATTTTGCATAGTAGCAGACAATGTGTTTTATTTGTGTGGTGCTTCAGGTATTTAAGTTGGTTCAAAGAAGTTTATATTTACACAAAAGGCTTTCTTGAATATCAGCTCAGCTCCCCTGCACCTGGCTCCCACCTACCTTTCCATTCCTATTCATTTCAGCTCAATTCAACAACAAATAATAAATATTAAGCACCTATTATAGGAGAGGTATTGTTTGAGGGACTGGTGACACTGAGAGAAAGAACAATAGCTTTTTCTTCCCAGTTGCTAATTCCCTGTACATTTTCTCTGTCTTTGCTCCCTGCCTGGAATTCTCTCCCTCCTCTCTGGTTTCTTGTAGATCCCAGCAAAATCTTACCTTTCCACGGGAAGCTGACCCAGATCTCTTTGAATGCTGGTACATTCCTCTGAGATCATCTAGCTTATCCACTCTATATCTTGTTGGTCCAGAATTGTTTGCCTGTTGTTGTCCCCATTATAACTTAAGCTCTTGGAAAACGGGGGCTGATTAATTTTTTGTCCACTTTTGAGGCTCTTCTACTCTCTCTGGCTGTCCTTCATGCCTGGAATGTTCTCATTTCTACCTTTCTGTTTCCCTGGCTTCTTTTTAGTCCCAACTAAAATCCCCTCTACTCCAATTTCTCTTACTTTGATTTTAGTAAGTGCCTGCACTCTGTTGAGCACTGGTGATACACAGGAAGACAAAACAAAACAAACAAGCTGAAGGCCAGTCAACCAACCCCAAACCCTATGCTGTGCTATGGAGGATGTGGAGGAGAATAAGTCATAAGAAGATTGCAAAGGCTGGAAGGAGTCACTTCAGGAAGAGCGTATAAAGCAAAATAGAGAATTTCGTATTTGATCGAAGAGAGAACAAATATTTGGTGGAGGTGGAGGTGGGGGTGATGTGGTCAGACCTGAACTTTAGGAAGATTCATGTGATAACTGAGAGGAGGACAGACTTGAAGCAGGAAGACCAAGGTGAAGGCTAATAAGGCAAGTGAGAGGTGATGAAGGTCTGGACCAAGGGTGGTGGCAGTGTCAGAGGAAAGAAAGGGGTATCTATGTCAGGCATTACAAAGGCACACTTGGGGAATAATTGCATCTGGAGGTTGTGAGATAGTGAAGACTTAAAGATGACTCCTAGGGTGAGAGCCTGGGTGCCTGGGAGGACGATGGTGCTTTTGATAGTAAGAGGGAAATTAGGGAAAGGCGGGGATTTAGGATAAAATAAGGTCAGCTTTAGACATGTTGAGTTTAAGATGTCTACGGGACATCCAATTCAAGATGTTCAATAGTCTTAAGATTAAAATTTAGAACAACATGGAAATGGGTTCGAATCAAGAACACATGTGATACCCAGTGGAATCATCATGCATCGGCTATGGGGGAGGGGGGAAGGAAAAGAAAATGATCTTTGTTTCCAATGAATAATGTTTGGAAATGACCAAATAAAATAATATTTTAAAAAAGATTAAAATTTAGTTTCTATTAATAAAAGTATTATATTTTATGAGGTTTTTTAAAGATTAAGAAATAAAGAAAATACGAATATAGAAAGCACATGGCTAGGAGGGCGGAAAGGCCCATTCACTTTCATTCACTACATCTTGGGAGATGAGTGTCCCTAGAAGCAGAAGCCGAGATCGAGAGCCTCAAAGTAGGTGGAGAGTCAGCCTAAATACAATTTCTGTTCTCGGCCCAGGTGGGAATTCAGGTGAGGTTACAAAGCATTCTGGGAAGTGGCCAAGGACTTCTGGGAATTGAAGTCCGGGGTTCAAATGTCCATTTTTACAATAGGCAGTTGGAAATACAAGATGGGAAGTCAAACTCTAGACAGACAAGGCTATTTCCCTGTTATTTAAAGACTTTCTGTGCTTATTCTATATAATTTTGCATATTTTTGTTCCCTGTATCAAGAATGTCTAAACCCCATTGGTGGTAGAAATCACCTTTCAAGGCCCATGTTAAGTATCATCTTCTTCATGAAGCCTCTCACTGATCTCTCAGTAGGAAATAATCTCTCTCTGCCTACAGAGCTCATAGCACTTTGTAGCTTTCTTGGGAACTCATCACATTTTTTTCATATTAAAAAATAATTCTTTGGTTGATTGATGAGGCACTGCATTAGTCAATTAACTTAGGCGCAAGTCATTTTTTTAGCATATTGGTTTGGCTTATCCATGAGCAATTGACATTTCTCTTTTTTTTAATATCTATTTTTATTTCTGTGAAAAACATTTTGTAATTGTGTTCATAGAATCCTTGGGTTTGTCTTGGGAGGCAGACTCTTGTTAAGATAAAAATTCTCTGGAGATTGTATATTAATTTATAATTATTTATTAGATAGGAGAAGCAGGTTGGAGAGAGAAAAAGCACATAATCACTTGACTGGTCACATAGCTAACCTGAACTGGCTGCTCACAGCATGTCTGGTTTCCTCCTGCTGCTTTCTAGCAAAAAGAGCACAAACTTCCTTGATCCCTAAGTGGTGATGTCAGCTCGTCTGGGTCTCCCAGGTTGGATAGGACAGAAGTCAGTCTTCTGGATGCCAGAAGTCATGTAGGACAAGAGGCAAGCATCTTCGGGGAAACCAGGAGCTCAAGGCTTCTCCTCCCACAGTTAAGTCTCAGGCCTTGTTCCAAACCAGGTTAAAGGGTAGGCATGAGATTGAATTGAATTTTCAAAGCTTTCCTTTTAGCAAGGAAAAAGGGGTAAGGATTTATATTAAATTCACACACTCCCAAGTATTTTTAAATTATCTGCAGTTATTTAAATGAAATTTTTCTATCTCCTGTTGACTTTTGTAGGTAATATTTAAAAATGCTATTGATTTCCATCAATTCATTTTATATCATGTATTTTCCTAAAGATAATTGTTTCAACCAGGTTTTTTTTTGTTTGGATTTCAAGAGTTCTCTAACCATACAGCTGAAAAGTTACACCATGATATATGCAAAGACTGTCTTCTTTCCTCGTGGCATTTTTAGAATTTCAGTTTCTTCTTCTTGTCTTGCTTCTATAGCTGTCATTTTCAGAATAATATCTGATGCGTGGTGTTAATGGATATCCTTGCTTCACAACTTCAAGACAAAGACGTAGTGGAAAGATGGAAGGAAAGAACTATTGGAGAATAAGAAAAGGCCACTTAGAAGGTGACATCTGAACTGTCGTAGAAGAAGAAAGGGATTCTATGAGTCAGAGAATAAGAGGACAGATTCGAACCTTGGTTGTCTGGTTTTAAAGAAAGGGTTTCCTCCATTGGATTCAATGATCTTGCCGCAAATTTGGCTGTTGAGAACTTCCCCCTGGGAGGCTGAAGACTTCTATTGTGTGGGTGGTCATTTAATATTTGTGGAGGGCTACAGGAGTGCCAGGCACTGTAATCTCTCCCTGGAGTGACTACAGTCCTACTTTCCAACTGACTTGAGAACAAAGAGATATTTCTCACTGACCACATTGTTTTCCTATCTCAATAACCCCACAGGAACGGGAAGTCTAGCCACTTCGTTACCACTTTGTAAGTCATTAATGCTGAAAACCTGCGTTAAACCCTCCTAGGAGACTAAGACATTATTGACATCCACTGTTTACCAACTGCCACCAAGGGGCCAGGTATGCCCAAGAGCTCTGGGAACAGCGCACCCTCCAGACCCTGCTTACAGCCTGGCTCCTGTAGCCATAGTCCAGGGAATCAGTCTTGGTAGATATGCAACCTGGCAATTCCCTCTGCAGGTGAGGCAGCCCCGCCTTCCTCAGCCGCTAGAGCAAATTAGGACACAGGAAAAAATAATCTTCTCAACATTAAAGTCTTTAGCATTGTCAAATGATTCCACAGCAGAACCAGATATGACTTAATGATGGAAATAGCATTAATTCTTGCTACTGCATCCTAAGACACCTGGGGCTTCTTCATCTGACTCCTAGCTGAAACCATCTACAAGTGTTGTTTCTTTCTGTTTAGAATCTGACTTTCAGTGTCTTATTTTTTAATTTGCATCCTCAGTGCTCAGCACAGTGCTTTGTATGAGATAAGAGCTTAAAATAATTTTTCATTCTTTCACTCATTCCTTTATTCAAAGAGACTTGTTCAAGGGCACCCAACAACCTAGTGGTAGAAAGTGAAACGACTCTGTTAAGGCTATACAACTAATTAGGAGGTCCAATGGCACAGAGGTAAATCCCCTGAAGGTACCTTCAAAGGACCTCCATTTAAATCATATCCCTGATATTACTTCTTTAACTCTGGATAAATCACCCAAGCTGCCCATGCCTCAGTTTTCTGCTATGTCCTATGGACTCCATGGCTTCAGAGGTCTCTACTAGCTGTGGATCTGTGATTCTTATCTATCCATCCATCCATCTATCTATCTATCTATCTATCTATCTATCTATCTATCTATCTATCTATCTATCTATCTATCTATCTATCTATCTATCCATCTATCTATCTCTGTCTATCCATCTATCATCCATCTATCCATCTATCTATCCATCCATCTATCTATTTATTATCTATCATCTATCTATCTGTCTATCTGTCTGTCTATCAATCTATCCATCTATCTATCTGTCTGTCTGACTATCCATCTATCATCCATCCATTTTTCTATCTATCTATCTATCTATCTATCTATCTATCTATCTATCTATCTATCTATCTATCTGTCTGTCTGTCTGTCTGTCTGTCTGTCTGTCTTTCTGTTTATCTATCTATACATCCAACCATCTCTCTCTCTATCTGTCTGTCTGTCTGTCTATCTATCTATCTGTCTGTCTATCTGTCTGTCTATCTATCTATCCAACTATCTATCTATCCATCTATCCATCCATCTATCTATCTATCTATCTATCTATCTATCTATCTATCTATCTATCTATCTATTCATCTGTCTGCCTATCCATCTATCTATCCATCCATCTATATATCTATCCATCCATTCATCCATCTATCTATCTATCTATCTATCTATCTATCTATCTATCTATCTATCTATCTATATCTATCCATCCATCCATCTACTATCTATCCATCTACTATTTACTATCTGTCTATCTATATCATCTATCATTATCTATCTGTCTGTCTGTATCTATCTTTCATAATATATATATATATATATATATATATATATATATATATATATATATATACTATGCCTTTACCTTCTATCTTAGAATTAATACAGTATATTAGTTCCAAGGAAGAAGAATGATAAGGGCTAGGCACTGGGAGCTAACTGGTTTGTCCAGGGAAACACAGCTAGGAAGTATCTGAGGTCACACTTGAACCAAGGACCTCCCCATCTCTAGGCCTGGCTCTCTTCCACTGAGCCACCTACCTTCCCCCTGTAATATTTTTTAAAAAATAATACTTTATTTTCCCCAATTACATTTAAAACATTTTAAACATTCATTTTAAAAAATTTAAGCTCTAATTTTTTTCATTCCTTCCCATTCTCCCTTCTTAGCTCCTTTTGACCTCCCCCTCCTGAGATGGCAAATAATCTCATGTAGATTTTACAATTTTGATCATTCTACAATATTTTTAAAATATTATCTGTTCTACTATATCACACTGTCTTTTTTAAAAAACCCTTACCTTCCATCTTGAAATCAATACTTTGTATTGGTTCTAAGGCAGAAGAGCCATAAGGGCTAGGCAATGGGGGTCAAGGGACTTGCCCAGGGTCACACAGCTGGGAAGTATCTGAGGCCAGATTTGAACCCAGGACCTCCCCCCTCTAGACCTGACTCTCAATCCAGTGAGCCACCCAGCTGCCCCCACACTCTGTCTTTTTAGCGGGTACAAGGAGGTAGTAGTGGGAGTGGGGATACCTTTCTTCCAGATCTTCTCATTTAAACAAATACACAAAACAAACAAATTATTCCTAATGTTCTCATCAACCTTTATTAGGGGTTTGAATTATAAGCAAAAACAAAAATTCCCTACTTTGATCCTTCCTGAGGCCCTGGGAGCTGAAGTGAATTGCCCAGAGCAATGTGTAGCAAGTAGCAAAACCAGAATTTCATTCTAAGTTCTTTGAATCTAAATCTAGCCTTCTGCCCTAGTTGGGGAGAATAATGACACATGGTGGCTCATGTGGCTGAAAGATTCAGTGGGTTCAATTAGCACAGCTTAGGAAAAACAGCAGAGACTGATACCTGCAGGCACCTTACTTCTCGAGCATTTGTGTGGATTAGTGGCACTAAATGGAACAGAATCTCTTAGTCAGAATAGCTCGGCTTTTGTGTGTATTTACAGTATGTTCTCTAATGTAAAACTGTGGATAACAGAGAACTTGACTTAATATATATTATATAATCTTTAAAAAAATCAAAACTTTACCTAGACATCGAGGTTAGAAGCAAGTTCTAAAACAAAAATATAAATAAATAGATGAGAATTTTAAAAACAAATTCTAAGATCTCATTGCACATTATAGAAAATGATCTAGTATAAAATTAGTGGAATCAGGCTTGAACAGTGAGCTCATTAGAATTGATCTGCACTGATCTAGCATTTTCTTTATGACATTGGTTATAATTTCTAGGGCTATATCTTATCTTTGCCAAGTCTCAATACTTTTTGCAGCATCAGAGTCCATCCTTTCATTGAATATATTGTATCGGATGTCTTAACAATGAAAAAGAATCCAGCACATGATATCTAGGGGCTGTCAATCCATATAGAAGCACAAAGCCATCATGCTATAATACCGTGACTCTGTCAGCAATCCTATCTCAGGTTTCTTTCTTTATTGCCCTAACTACTTTCTGAACATTAGAAAAAGGACTGAACTTTTCTTATACTTCCTCCTTTGCTTTCTTTATTAGGTTACAGCAATACAGGAAAAGAAAAAGTCTATAAGATGGAGTTTTATTTTCTGTTTTTTTTTCTCTTCAACTCCATGAAAGACTTCATTGTTCCAGTTTATTTATGGGTCTGTCAAAAGTGGTAAAAGACCAAGAAGAGGAAAGAAGAATAATTCCTGACAAATATTTCCAGGGTGGCAAGGCTTGGCCAGATAGGGAATTCATTGAATTATATAAGAGTGATGCTATATTTTTAATATTCCATTGAGGTCTACTTTATATCTGGCTCCTTTCAGGACCAGTTGTACACATCCCATTAAATTTAGATTTACATACATCTGACCGTAAACCCTAGAAGATAATAGTTGGGTATTAACTTTGATTACATTTAATTACTCTAAATGGGATTTTGTTCAAGTTTGTCCACTCAGGGTCAGTTTTTGTTGGGCTTTTTTTTTTTTGGTGGGGAGGAGGAATAAGATGGAGCATAGCATTTGTTTCTGGGATGGAGCTTGTTTCAATTCATAGTTTTGAACAATGAAAATGGAAGCATATGTAGGGTATGATAAACTCAATACCTACAGAGAAGCATTTTGGGAGGAGATCAGATCTGGAGAACTCCCACTACTAATATTCTTTTCTGCTTCAGTTGAGCATGAGGTGGGGGAGTAGGGAGGACTGAGAGCTCAAGTGATTTCTCTAGGATCACATAGTCAATAAAGATGAAAGCAGAATTTGAAGTTGAATCCAAGATTATGTCTCTATCCACTGCTCTATGTTGCTTCTCTTTAAGACACATAGCTTGGGTTTTTAAGCTCTGAAATAATAAGATTTATGAGTCAGCCCATAAATAGTGATAGACACTGAATTTCAGAGTGCCTTGGAAGAAACTGTAGTACTCTAATCTGGTCATTTACGAAATTGTTTTCTTTAATTCCCAAGCTGCTTGATACCTCCATGCTTCTTTTTCCATGGTTTTGGGTAAGTTCTGAAGGGGAGGGATATATAGCCAAGTAAAAATTCCCTTTTGAATAGATTCAATGTCTAACCTATGCCTGTTTTTAACAAATTCAGCTACAACAGATATACACAAATTTTATATTAAGTAACATTATTAAAGTGAAATAGATAGAGTACCTGGTCTGGAGTCAGGAAGACTCATCTTCCGAAGTTCAAATCTGACCTCAGACACTTCCTGGCTATGTGACCCTAGGCAAGGCTCCTAATCCTATTTCTCTCAGTTTCCTTTTCTGTAAAATGAGCCAGAGAAAAAAAAATGCAAACCATTCTAGTATCTTTGCCAAGAAAACCCCAAATGGGGTCATGAAAAATTTGACATAACTGAAAAAAATACTGAATAACAACAAATTTTACAATACTTTAAATCACATTGTATTTATGCATTTACAAAGGAATGTAAAATTTATTCTACTTCAGAAGAGAAATAAATAAGAGGCTATGGGAATTTTTTTTTTATCTCCCAATTTAACCTTTAGACTGTATTTTGCACTTGGTGTTATTCAGGTATATAAACTTTTTATTTCTCAGGAAAATTTAGATACAGCAAAGTGGTTCAGTGACAGAGCACCAGATTTGCAGTTTGGAGAACATGGGTTTAAATCTTGTTTCAGAGACTTCCTTTGTGGGTGACTTTGGGCAAGTCACTTAACTCCACTTGCCAAGGCCCTACCACTCTTCTGCTTTGAAATCAATATGAATTCTAAGACAGAAGATTAGTGAGTTTTTTTCCATTAAAATTTAAGATAACTCATTAGAAAGATGATTAGTGATCATCTAGAAAAGGAAACAATTATTACAAAAAGCCTGTGCAGCAAGAACAACTCATTCCAGAATAAACTTGTTTTAAAAAATTCTTCCTTTTTTTTTCATAGTTAATAAACTGATGAGTAATAGCACAGTTTAATGTCTGCAGAGAAACCAGACACAAAGCCAGGAAGAACTGGGTCCAAATCTTGTCTCTGAAACATATTATCCATGTGACTTTGGGCAAGTCATTTACCTCTTGGTGCTCTAGGCAGCTCTCTAAGAGTATAGGTGTAAGTATAAGAAAAGGTGATGATTTGTTTTTTAAAGGGAGCTTTTTTTTTTTTTAATCTGGGATTTCCCTATATAAGAATTTAAAAATCCTTAACTTTTGTCTTCAAATTGATAATGGTGTATTGGTTCCAAGGCAGAAGAGCAGTAAGGTCTAGGCAACTGGGGTTAAGTGACTTGCCCAGGGTCACACAATTAGAAAGTATCTAAGATTAGATTTGAGCCCAGGACCTCCCATCTCTGGACTTGCCTCTCTATCCACTGAGCTATCTAGATTCCCTTTCCCTATGTAACTGATATTACATTTCTCCCAAAACAACATCTCAGAGATCAATAATGAAACATGCTATTCTCTTCCTGATAGGTGAGGGTCAAAGGTTCCAGAATGAGTTATATATTTTTGGAATTTGTAAAGGAATTTGTAAATTTGGAATTTGTAAATTTGTTTTACTTTACTATGCATATTTGTGGCAAGCAGGGGCATGCTGTTTAACAGCTATTCATATATGTTACATATATATTAATGCATACATATGCATATATTTATCTATGCATATAAAATATGATATACTTTTAAATGTAATCTACATTATTAAGATTTTTCTCCTTCATTTTCAAAGTTTAGACAATCAATGAAATCACAAATCCAACCCTGATTAATAGTATTTGCTAATTTCTGAGGTATAAATGCTCTCACTGAAAATTTAGCAACAGACCCACATGAGCCAGTTGGAACTGGCTTCAACACACCTCTGTACAAGAATTTTGTTTATGTTTTTCCTTTTTTTATGGGTATAAGGAACATAAAAGGGAGAGAAAAGAGTTTTTGTTCATTGAAAAAATAAAATGAAATAAAATCACAAGTCAAATCCTTATCCCTACTGCACTTGTAGATCAGGGGAATGATGCAGATATAAATTACCTAGATTTTAGCAATGTTTGGTAAAGCATATCATGTTATTCTTATGGAGAAGATAAAAAGATGTGTATTCTACAATGACATAATTAGATTTATTTGGTATGTCCAGGCCCAAAGAATAGTTGATGGTTAAAAGTTGACTCAGGAGGAGCTGTTCAGTAGAATATCCTGAAGATCTACGCCTGGGCACAGTGTGGTTCCCCATTTTCATCAATGACTAGGATAGCTAACAGTGGAGGACAGAATCAGGATCCAAAAATATTTTGGACAAGCCAAAGTACTGGGATGATTCTAAGATGAAATTTAATTAAATGTAAAATAATAGAGCCCCCTTATGTGCAGGGAATATGTTCCAAGCCCTGCCATCCATGACTGAAACCATGGAGATAAGTGAATACCTGCTGACCTCACATATACTGTGAATTCTCAGACATACATACAGACATATAATAAAATCTAATTGCTAAATTAAACACAAAATAAGATATTACCAATTTATAACAATAATAAAGCACATTGTATAGTCTTCCCCTCTCCTTAGGAGATACATTCCCAGACCCCTAGGATGCCTGAAACCAAACAGTTCTCACCTTGACTTTGAACACCTATGCTAACTTTACTGAGTAGGTCCCTCTCTCCACACTCCTGCCCCTCTGCTGAACATTCTGAGACCTCCTACCCCTCCACAAAAAAAATCAAGAAAGAAAAAAATGAGTACAAAAAGTCTTCAAGTGAAAGAAAAGAACTGGCATGCTCTCTGCTGCCATGGAGAGACCCAAAGCAAGGAGAACTTTGCCCTACTCTGCCCTCCTGGTAACCGAAATAATAGAAAGCAAAACTGTGGATGAGAGAAGACTACTGTACTTGGGTTAAAAAACAAACAAACTCCACAAATGCAAGGCAGAAGAGGCATTTCTAAATAGCAATTTGAAAAAGATCTGGAGATTTTAGTAAATTATAAGCTCAGTATGAGCCAGGAAAATGACTTGGCAGCCAAGAAAAGCATAATACAGTATTGGACTGAATTAAGAGAGGCATCCTTTCAGTTAAGGAAATGGTAGTCCCTCTCAGCTCTGTCTGGGTCAGGCCACATCGGAAATATTGTTTTAGAAGACCAAAATCTACTATAAAGCATTAATCATCAAAACAATCTGGTACTGGCTAAGAGATAGAAGGGTGGATCAATGGAATACATTAGAGGTAAATGACCTCAGCAAGCTAGTGTTTGATAAACCCAAAGATCCCAGATTTTGGGATAAGAACTCACTATTTGACAAAAAACTCCTGGGAATATTAGAAGACAGCATAGCAAAAATTAGGTATAGAACAATATCTCACACCCAATACCAAGATAAAGTCAAAATGAGTATATGATTTAGACATAAAGGGTGATATTATAAGTAAATTAGGGGAACATAGAATAGTTTACCTGTCCTATCTATGGAGAAGGGAAGGATTTATGACCAAACAAGAGTTAGAGAGCATTAAAAGATGTAAAATGAATAATTTTGATTATATTAAGTTAAAAAGGTTTCGCATAAACAGAACCAATGCAACCAAGATTAGGAGGGGGAAAACAAATGGAAAAAAAATTTATAACACTTTTCTCAGATAAAGGTCTAATTTCTCAAGTATATAAAGAACTAAATCAAATTTCTAAAAATATAAGTCATTCCCCAATTGGTAAAAGGTCAGAGGAGATAAACAATTTTCAGATGAAGAAATCAAAGCTATCAATAATCATATAAAAATGTTCTAAATCCCTTTTGCTTTGAGAAATGCAAATTAAAACAACTCTGAGATACTATCTCCTACCTAGAATATTGGTCAATATGAAAGTAAAGGAAAATTTTAAATGTTGGAGAGAATTGGGCCAAAAATGGGGACACTAATGCATTGCTGATGGAGCTGTGAATTGATCCAACCATTCTGGAAGGCAATTTGGAGTTATGCCCAAAAGGCATCAAAATAATGGCTGAACAAGTTGTGATATATGATGGTGATGGAATACTATTGTGCTACAAGAAATAATGAACAGGATGATTTCAGAAAGCTGGAAAGACCTTTGTGGACTGATGCAAAATTAAATAATAATCAGAACCAGGAAAATATTGTGCAGAGTAACAGCAAGTTTGTGGAATGATCAGTTGTGATAGACTTAGCTATTATTGACAATATAATGATCCAGGACAATTCTGAGGGACTTATGACAAAGCATGCTATCCACCTTCAGAGAAGGAACAATTGTGGTCAGAAGGCAAATGGAAGTATATGATTTTTCACTTGTTTATTTGGACTTTTGTTTTGGGGTTTTGATTTCATAAGATTAGTTACTTACAAAAATGAATGATATGGAAATATGTTTTGGGTGATTATACATGTATAACCCAGACCAAATCACCTGCCAGCATCGGGAGAGGGAAAAGAAGGGATAGAAAGAGATAAGTTTGATTATATAATTTAGGAAAACTTGTGTGGAAGTTTGTTATTAAAAGTAACTGGTAAATAATTTAAATTAAGTTAAAAAATAAAAAGACACAAATAAGTTGTTGAGCATCCAGAGGGAGGTAATCAGGATAATGAAGGGCTTGAGGTCTTGTAATAAAATATAGGGAAGCTTAGCTTCAAGAAGACAAGGCATAGGGCAGTTGTAATAATTGATTTCAAGTATTTGAAGGACTGTTCTATGGGAAAGGATTTAATTTTTTTAATTGTTCTTAGAAGTCAGTTAAAAATGTCCGGAAAACATATTGATGAAGATGTAGGTTTGATATAAGGAAAAGTTCCTAATAATTCCAGCTGTCCCTAAGTATAATTGGCAGACTTGGGAATCAGTGAATTCTTGCTTTATTTAACCCTTTATCTTAAAATAGATACAATATATTGTTTCCAAGGCAGAGGACTGGCAAGAACTAGGTAATGGGAGTAAAGTGACTTGCCCAGGGTCACATAGCCAGTAAGTGTCTGAGGTCAGATTTGAATTTAGGAATATGAGTTTTCCTGTCTCCAGGCCAGGCACTCTACCTAGCTATCCCTTAATAACTTAATATATAAAAGTTGTGTACATATGTTGTAGAAGAATTCTTTTACAGGTATAGGTAATAATTCTCTGGGAATTCTTTACTTCTTTTGGAGTCATGGATCCCTTTGTTACCCTAGTGCAATCTATGAGCCTCATACATCTTTTAATTCAGATGCTAGACTACACATCTTAGATTGAAATGAGACCAAGTTAGATAGAATTATGAGAATATATTTGTAACATTTCTAGAATACATGGTAGAAGGCAGAGAGGCCAAGAAATCTGTACAGCACAAATATCAAACTATTTGACTCAAAATAAATAGATAAATAAATATAGAAATAAGTAAACAAAAATGTTTACATGAAATGCTAGAAACATTAACATCAAACCCATTTTCCAAAATAACATTGGAAAGTGATAGTTTGTATGGGAATCTATTTTGTGAATAATTTTAACTTTACCCATCAACTTTTGCACATATCTTTCATGGGGCTTGTGAAATAATAATAATGTAACAAAAATAAAGAAAATTATTTTCCCCTGTAACCCTGAACACTGAATTTTATTGATATCCTAACATTATCCCAAGATAACTTTTCAATCCCCATCTGACAAGCAATCAGCATTTTCCTCAACTCTCCAGGACTGTCTCTTCTGTTTTTGGTCAATAGTGGTGGTTATGAATATTTGGCAATAATTTAAAGTAAGCTTCTTCCTGGGACATATATACATATGCACAGACAACATAGAATAGACATATCTGTGGCTTTAGTGCAGATGTGTATCTTTAAAGAGAAAACAAATTCTTGTTTATGAACTTAGAGGGAAAGGTATTAATTCATCTCATTTTTTGTTTCATCCTCCTTTCATAATCCTCTGTTCTTTTGCCATATAAAGCATTTTGCAAACTGTAACATACTATATTAATGTTGTTATTGACTTGACCCATGAAGTTGTGTAAATTTCTATGTTTAGTTTTGACTTGTTGAGTTAGTTATGCCAAGTTACAATAAAATGTCATATATCTTCTTTATTTTTTTAAATTTTATTTTTAAACCCTTACCTTCCATCTTAGAATCAATACTGTATATTGGTTCCAAGGCAGAAGAGTGGTAAGGGCTAGGCAATGGAGGTTAAATGACTTGCCCAGGGTTACACAGCTAGAAAGTGTCTGAGGCCAGATTTGAACCTAGGAACCTCCCATCTCTAGGCCTTCCTCTCAATCCACTGAGCTACCCAGTTGCCCCCAACACATCTCCTTTATTATCAATGAAGGATATATTTTTCTATACTTTTTTTTACTGGCTACCTAGTTTTTATCATACTGGCAGAGGGAGGCATATGGTTATGGCAATGACTTGGATAATTCAGTCAATAAACATCCCTTTGACATAATGACATGAATAACTGGTCAAACTTAGACTTAGTGGCTAAGTTCATTTTCTTTTTTCCTCATTCCAGACTTCTGGACTATAGTTTTTCCTTTTCTGCGTTGGTGCTTCTGAGAACACTCAGAGAATCCATATTTGCTAGATTTAAAGACTATATATCAATGATCAAACAAACTTTTCAATTATGTCCTGTATGTCAAACATGTGAAAAATTTCTCCATCGAATGAGTGGATGACAACGATTTGAAGCATGCACTATGGTGTGCTTATAGCTTGGTCAGATATCAAAGATGCTGAGATCATCCAATGCATCCTGAGCCATCTTCAGGAGTCCTGACTTTGGTCTCCCATTTCAATGACTGTGTGAAGATAGGATTAACTCTCTCCTTGTCTATTTTTAGCTAATCAAATCAAGAACTTAGCCCTACTTAACACTGAGTAAGAGAGTTCAGGAATCACTTACTGGAGTAAGCTCACACCACCAAAGGCTACTGCCCTCCCTGCTCCCTTGGGCAGTGCTAGGCAAATTCAAAGACTGCTATTGGTTTCTGTGAGGAAGGGGGAGTGACAGAAAGTGACTTGGATAAAAAAGAGACCAGCTTGGTCTAGGATTCATTCCCTTCCTGGCGTTTGGAGAGATTGGTTTCAGAGATCCCTGCCTTGGCGTGGAGGAGACTTTTTTCCCTGGATCCTGCATGGACTTGCTGGGTGAGTGACTGAGATTCCTACCTTGGCTTTGGAGGAGGCTGCGTTGGTTGAACTTCAGCAGATGATACCACCAGGACTTCTGTCTGAGGATTACTGAGAAATCCACGTGGAAACAGAGTCTTGAGGAAGCCCTGTGGCAACTGAGCCTGGCTTCTCAGGAGAAGGGCTATTAGACTTATTAGAATCTGTCTCTTTATCTACATTTTTCCACTTTCAGTCTTTCCACCTCTTTGTAAATAAAGCTGCTAAAAGTCGTTTTGACTTAAGTTATAATATTTTTACATTGGCAACCACACTATTACTTCAGAATTCTCATATTTAGCATAAAACCTAAATTTAAAATCTTATAACTGGAAGAAAGAGTGAGACTGAAGACTTGGTTCATTTCTGTCTCACTAATGTCCAATTCATGGACAAGTCAAGACATCACTCCATGTATCATCATTGGTCCTCTTTGAAAATGAAGGATAACAGGACAATTACAATGGACTTATGAGAAAGAACACTATCCAGATTAAGGGAAAGAACTATGGGAGTAGAAACACAGAAGGAAAACACGATTTATCACTTGGTTCTATAGATATATGTTTAGGGGGATTGGTTTTCAAAGATTATTACAAATATGTATATTATGGAAATGGGTTTTGAGTAATGTATAACCCAGTGGAATTGCTTGTCAGCTCTGGGAGAGGGAAGGGGAAAGGAGAGGGAGAGAATGTGAATCATGTAACCATGTAAAATATTCTAAATAAATAACTTTATTTTTTAGAAAAAGAAAAGAAAATGAAGGATGAAAGGCAGCTAAGTAGCTCAAGTGAATGGAGAGCCAGGCCCAGAGATGGGAGGTCCTAGGATCAATTCTGGTCTCAGACACTTTCTAGCTGTGTGACCTTGGGCAAGTCACTTAACCCAAATTGCCTAGCCGTTACCACTCTTCTTCCTTGGAACTAATAATGAGGATTGAATTAAAGAAAAAGAGAAGGGCTAAAAATCATGAAGGATTCATGACATTTCTATTTATGGTATAGGTCTATATAAGGAACTATATATTAAATGAAAGTATGGGTATAACCCATGTCAGACTATTCATCATCTCAAGAAGGGGAGAAAGGAGGGAGAAAATCTGAATTTTAAAATGTCAAAAAATAATTATCAAAATGTTTTTCTACATGTAACTGAAAAAAAAAACTAAAAAAATAACCAAAAAATTTAAATGAAAGATGAATTTCATTCTATCTGTATATCTATATCTATATCTATATATATCATATATATCTGGCACTCTCATAGTGTCAGACACTATGATAACATTGGGGATACAGATACCACAAATCAAATAATCCCTGCTTATAAAAAGCTTACATTCTAATAGGAGAGACATCAAGGACATACATACGCAGATATAGAACATGTATATGTGTATATGTTGATATATGTGTGTGCATGTTGAACAAATGTAAGAGTTGAATATAAAGTAGTTTGAAAAGGAGGTAACTGACTGCTAGAATGATCAGGAAATGCTTCACACAAAATGGTGTATGAATTGATTCTTGAAACAAGAGATCCTATGAAGGAGAGTAGGGGACAATACATTTCTATTCATAGAGGACAGCCAGTGCAAATGCCCTGAGCTGGAAATTGGAAGGTCTTGTGGGAGGAACAGAGAATAGGGCAATTTGGCAGTCACAGAGAGCAAGAGGGGGAAGAGTATGTAATAAGACTGGAAAGAGAAGGTGGAGCCAAATTGTGAAGAATTTTATGAGTTAACCAAAGGAATTTATAGTTAATTTTAGAGGCAATAGTGCTTGCTTCGGTAGCCCATACACTAACATTCTAGAGGCACTAGGGAGATGCTAGAATTCACCTTCACAAAAGGTGCCCTTCTTCTGTCTGACTGCCCAGCTCCCACAGAAAGTTGCCTACTGACTGCTCCCAGTGTGTTTGGGACTGTTTGCAGAGTTCTCTTTTTGTGGATGATGATGGGGGAAGACTCCTTTGAGCAAATTGATGAGTACACTGCAGGCTGCAGCTGGCACTTGTGGGCACCACTATCCAGCTCTTGACATGAGCCCTACACTGAAAGTTAATTCAGCTTTCATGGCAAGCTATACCCTGTATTTTATTTCCTGCACCTGCAGGATTTGACATATAATCACTTTAAAGCACACAAACACAACTGGAAGTCTCCAGGCAACAAACATTGAATAAATGGGTCCTTCCTCCTGCAGCAGCTAGGACTTTAATGTGCTCTTTCTTTTGTTTTCAGGTCAAACCAGTTAGATTTGGCAGGGCATTGTGCCCAGTAAAGAACATGGAATCTGCTTCTCTGGGGCCAAGACTAAACAATTCAAAGTAAAATGATATCTAACACAGGCATTTGATTAAAGGCAAGGAAAAAAGATAACAGACTACAAATGAGAGAGGGAAGACCTCTGTGGTAAAGGAGAGGGAGTGATTTAATGGAAAATGATGGAGAAGAAAGAAGGAAAGAAGGAAAGAAAGAAAGAAAGAAAGAAAGAAAGAAAGAAAGAAAGAAAGAAAGAAAGAAAGAAAGAAAGAAAGAAAGAAAGAAAGAAAGAAAAGATCACAAAAATGCACAGAAGAAAGCAAAAAGAAAACTAGAAGGAGATGATACAAACAGAACCAATTCTGGCACAGATGCATTACATTTAATATATACTTTTAAAACAATTTATGTAATAGACTTTCTTGGCTTCATATACAATCCTTTTTTGTTGTTGTTCCAGGAATATTTGTGTCTGCTGATAAATACATTTATAATAAAAAGGGGACACTGAAAAAACACTATGATTATATTCCTTTACTTTTGTTATTTTTTTTCAAGTAAAAGAAAATGATCAGCCTAAAAGATCCAGATATGTATGTCTATACTCACTTACAAAGTGAGAAGTAAACATAACTATCTGAATGGTTGACCTATGGAGAGAGTGTTCTTTTTTGGACATACACAGTATACCCAAAACTTCAGAGAAGTTTGTTTTATTTTTTTAAACTGCTCTAAGATTTTTGGAACACTGTGTAACTGAAATTATCTACTATGCTTTGGTTAATAAAAGATAAATAAGAAAGAGCTAGCATAGGGCAAAAAAACAAACAAACAAACAAAAAAAGTAATCGAGAATTATTTCCTCAGAGTGGACCAGCTCTTTCCCCTATTATTTTATTATCATTAAAAGTAGCCACTTCTTGCTGTCACGTGTCCTGTTGAGTGCAGGTATCCTTAGAGATCCTGTGCAAAAGGGTATCAGTCCTTTGAGGTTATTCCCTCTTGGTTTAGGCTCTCTCCAGTGAGCTTTAAAGTGTAGCTACCTGAGTTTCAGATTTTACAATCCACAGTATTTTAATGGAGAGCACACTGTGCTGACACTTGCCTTGCTCTCAAATAAAGTACCTTTGCCTGGCTCCCTTTGAGTGCCATCCTAGCTCAGGTCAGCGGAACCTGATACTGCAGACAACTCTCTTAAAATGACAGTGAAAACAAGGAGCTCCAAAAGTCATTTATAACCTTGAAAATACTCTGTTCCATGCACTGTAGTGCTGGCAGGGTTGTTGGGCCTGGTATGTATCATCTGGAGCCCTTTTAGTCGTGTCTTCTTTTGACCTCACGCTTAAACTTGTGCAATGACCAGCTTGGCTTCTTCCCCAAGTCTTGGCCTCTTCTTCCAAATCCCTTTAGTCCCTGTAGTCTAAATCACTTAACTCCCTGTCTTTAGGTTTCCCTTTGCTCCAGGTTCCAGGATCGATAACATTGTCATGAAAGGGTAATTCTAAGAATCCCAATATCCATAGCTCAAAAGGCTCACCATCAAATTGGTCTTGTTGCAAATCATGCTTTGATCTTATATCCTGATTCCAGTCACCAGATTCTTACTGTATTTTTGTAACCTCTTTTTTCTTCTAACCTAGTTGTATTAACTGGGCGCCTGTCTTGGTGCCTTGCTGGCTGCCTCTGATTCTGTGGGAGTGAGTTTCTACGATGTAGTTATCCTGGGGACTAGGGACATAGAATCACAGAATCTCAAGAGCTGTAGTCTAATCTATAGATTAAAAAAGTAGCACTTCTGGGGGGCAACTGGGCAGCTCAGTGGATTGAGAGCCAGGCCTATAGACGGGAAGTCCTAGGTTCAAATCTGGCCTCAGACACTTCCCAGCTGTGTGACCCTGGGCCTAGCCCTCACCATTCTTCTGCCTTGGAACCAATACACAGTATTGATTCCAAGATGAAAAGTAAGGGTTTAAAAAACAAATAAAATATATAAAAAGCATCACTTCTTATAGCCCATCTAACAAATGAATGGCTACACTATTTCTCTAAAATAGTCCATTACCATTGGGAATAGTTCTTCTAATTATTAGGAACTTTCTGCCTAAATGTTCATCTTTTCAACCCCCACAAATTGTTCTGCTCTTTAAGGCCAAGGGATCGGGTCTAAATCCTCTTCCACATGACAAATCCACACATATCTGAAAATAATTACCATGAACTTGATGAGTTTTCTCTTTTCAAGGCTAAACCTGTTCAGGTCCTTTAACTGATCTTCCTATGGCCTGAAATGAAGGCCCTTTACCTCCTCCAGATGGTCTCCTGTTTTTGCTACATTGTGAGGTCTAATTCTTGACATAATTAATCCTCAAGATGTGATCTGATCAGAACACAGCAGGACCATCACTTTCTTAGCCTTGGACATCATGACTCATTATGTAATGTACGATGACATCAGTCTCCTTGAATGAATGAATGAATGAATGAATGAAAAGGCATTTTTAAGAAACATTTAAGATGTGTCAAGCATTGTACTAAGCCCAAGGATGCAGGTACAAAATCAAAGCAGTTTTTTTCCTCTAGGACTTTATATTTTAATAGAGTCAACACATGGTGCCTAGTGTTGAGTGTTTTGGTTTGGGAAGTGACAGGAATTAGGAGAGCAGCCATTGGGGAGTAAGTTGACGTGCTTTTTCTAGTAGCAATGGAAGTATTTTTTATAATGGTCAGGGAGAGTTTTATTTTTTTAGTTACCATTTATTTTTATTATTTTCAGTACATAACAATATAATATGTAACAACAGTAATATAATAATATGATTTATCATAAATGTTTAATAAATTACAATACATATGCTCATCCAAAAGAAACAAAATCTCATATTAGCTATGTCCAAAAATCTGTCTCATTCTTTCTTTTGGTAGTATTTTTAAAATAAAGTTTTATTGATGTTTTCTGTTTCTTACATTATTATAGTTACTTTGAATTTTTCTTTCCCCTATGTTCCTAGAGAGCCATCTTATATAACAAAGTAGTACAGGAGTATCATATGATGGTCAACTGTAAAAACTTGGCTACTTTAAGTAATGCAATTATCTGGGACAATCTTGAAAAACTCATGATGGGGAATGCTATCTACCTCCAGATAAAGAACTGTTAGAGTAGGATGGATGTGACTTAAAGTATACTATCTTTCATATATTTATGGTTTTATTTTGGGGGATTTTGGCTGTGTATGAACGTGCTCTTACAACAATGATTAGTATGGAAGTGTGTTTTGCATGATGTTAAAATAAAATTTTTAAAAATTTAAAAGAAAAAAATAAAATGTTTCTACTGATTATTATTGAATATCTACCTTTTTCATGTATGGTTAAACTCAGATTTTCAGGGTAGATTAATGTGAACTACATTCTGAAGTCCATTGTTCTGTGGACAATGTTATTCCATTCTCTCCTATATTTTCTGATGGGTGCAGAATAGACTTGTGTTATTTGAATTTCCTTTCCTTTGTAGTTGGAAGTCTTGCTCCTAATAACTAGTAAAATGTCATTTCTTAAGTGAGTTGTTAAATTTAACTACTATGTGTAGTTTGCTGCCTTGTTATTTTTCAGGAGGTGATTTATGAATTCTTTCAATTGGCATTTCATTTTGCATGTTCAGAAATTCTGGGCAATTCTCTTCTTTTATTTCTGGCAATGTGGCAGCAGGGTTTTTGGTCTCATCATGTTTTTCTGGCAGATCTATCATTCTTAGGTTGTCTCTATGCATCTTGTCTTTGGGATCAATATGTTGTACATGCAGAGTGATGATATTTTCTTTTAATGTTATTGTATTTAGGCTCTTTTATTCTAGGTTGTTCTTTCTTTCTCTATATTTTCTTGTTCTCTCATCTGTTTCTTTGTCAAGACTGACCATTGTAGTTTATCTATTCTGCCTGCTATTTTTGTTGTACAGGCCATTAATTTTATTCTTATAATTCTCTTTCCTTTATTTGAACCATTCAGGAATAGCATATTGTAATTCTTCTGGGTTTTCTGTTCTGTCATGAATTGGAGCATTTTCATTTGTTTTAAAATATTTATTCATAGATTCCTGAATTAATTTGCTAGATCTAAATGTCTTATTTCTTTCTTTTGTTAATTTTCATTTATTTTTCTACTTATTTTTTAAATGTCAGATTTTTTATTAGATATTTGAAAATCACACTTTTCATCTCATATATACCACCTACTATTCCACCATTGTAACCTTATTTCTTTAGAATTATCTGTCTTTGAATTCTCTTTTACAGTCAACTACTTTTAAGGGAAGTCATAAGTAAAACCATTATAACCTCATTCTTTTTATTAATTTATTTAATTAATTAATTAAGAATAGTTTTCCATGGTTACATGATTCATGTTCTTTCCTTCCCTCCTTCCTTCCTTCTGCTTATTTTCAAGGTCTTTACATTTCCTTTTTCCTGAGATCTTTGCTAGTCTCCATCTCTTTTTTCCTCTTTATTTCCCTTGTCACTCACTTTATAAGACTCAACTCCTTCCCCACTTGGCTATGATTTCCTTGTGGGCTGAATCTCAGAGCATCTCACTGTTTGCCGGTGTAGGTCTTTATCTATAGGCTAGAGAGCTAGAGTGGTGTGCCTGGTCCCAAGAGACTTTCACAGCCCAGAGCCTGGATCTCCATTCCATAACACCAGAGAAAAGGACCTGGTGTCACTTTGTTCCTGGTAGTGTGGAGTGTAGGGAAAGGCTCCTGGATGAGACTGATGTAGAAATCAGTCCATAGTTTTTGTTTGTTTTTCTGTTTTGACCTTCTTTTGAAAAGTTTCCCAGGTGTCCTGAACCGGGGAGAAAGCTGACGTTTCTTTATCTTTGGCACATTTCCCTTTTAGAATGGTTTGAGAGGTGGAAGGGAATCAGAGACAACATCTAGTCCTCCATCTTGTTTATCATGTCTTAATGAAAGCATTGATTTAATTATGGTTACAGAAATGAAAAGGAGGTGGGAGTGGAGAAGGGAGGATATTTACAAGGCAATAGAAAAGAGGATGGCTGGATATGCCCCACAACCTTACTCTTTATTTATTTATTTATTTAAAATGGGAAATTTTTATTTAACCTTACTCTTTAATGTGATGTATGGCTGGGGCCTGCTATATGTAGTGGTTTGTAGAAGACACCCACTAATGTGGATAGCTCAGGCCCTAAGGCAAGAGTATTATAGCTAAAAGATTCAGCACCATAGGGTATGGAGGGTGCAATAGCATGGTGGCAGACAAGAAAATGGCCATCCATGTGACTGCCACGCCAGTGACCACCAATTGTTGCCTCATATTGAATTTTTAGTAAATTCGAGTATTTAAGTACCTACTAGATGAAGAAAAGCAAAAGGGACAGCTTGCTGACTCAGTGGATAGAGAGCTAGGCCAGAAGGGAGGATCCCAGTTCAAATCTGGTCTCAGACACTTCCTAGCTTGCCCATTGCGTACAATTCTTGCTTTGGAACCAATGCTTAGTATTAATTAATTCTAAGACACAAGGTAAGGTTTTTTTGCTTATTTGGTTGTTTTTGTTTTCAGAGAAAAGCAAAAGGCAATTCTTGTCCTCAAGGAATTCACAATCTAATGGGAGAACACAGCTCATAAAACGAAGCTGAAAAATAGGGGAGGTTGGAGAAAAAGCTATCTGGGTGCATGATGACATCCTTGCAGGCACAGGGGGAAATTATGATGTGGCTGCCCTAGGAGATCTGAGAGGAGCTGTCTGACATCTGCCCTTTACCCTCTCCTATCAGAGGGGTGGGGAGATGATGCTGAGGAGTTGTAATTTTCAGAGTTGATGTCATCTTGTAGATTAATGAATTTCTGGAGATCATGAAGTCCAGGAGAGCAGCCAGGTAGGAAATGAAAATTCAATTCAGTGCACATTAATTAAGGACCCAATATGTACCAGATACTTTGCTAAATCCCTTGAATCTTTTGCAGATGAACAGTTTCCTGATCAAGCATTGCCCAACCTATCTTGAACTTGGAAAGGCAATTTTTAAAAAGGTAATGTATGATTTTATATTTATCCCTGCTAGGCTGTATCTTACCAGGTGCAGCTGAGCATCCTACATGGTCAAGATCTTTCAGAATCCTGACTCTATCATCCCATGTGTCAGTTACCACCATACCACGCCATCCCCAGCTTTGTGTAATTGGCAGATTTATAGTCATACCATCTCTATCTTCATCCAAATTCATCATATTTCTGAACTCCAATGAATGATCTTGAATTCTTGATAACAGCTGACAAAGCTCTTTAGAGCTCTGCTTGTTACCTGTTGCCAGACAGCCCTATTGCTGAATAGTGCATAGATGTTGAGACATCCACTTGTTACCCATACTGTCTAGTCCTGCTATGATGCTGACCACCTACTTGGTCCAGCTTCTGCCTGCTATTGAGGCTTCCCTTGACTTGGAGACCCTATTTATTCTCTGATCCCCCATCTAGTAAAACCCATTCCCAACTAAATCCAACTTCGGAAAACTGAATTTTTCTACTTTAATGAGCGCCATTCAGACAGGCTATATAGACTTTCCTCTAATCTTCCCCAGGTAGAATATGAACTTTACTCTCTGGACGTTCTGCTTCTAATCAAAATGAGAGTTCACAAGCCTCCACCAACCCGTTTACTTTTTCCAAACAGTCAGAGGACATAGAGAGTTTCAAGTAAAGCTTTTTTTAGAGTAGTATAGTAAGAAAAGCAGCAATGAAACATTTTCCCTTATAAAGCTGGGGTACATTCTCCAAAAGATATATGTACCAGCAGTAGGGAAAAATGGGATTTTATATAGAATGTATATACGAAATTATCATGTCTGACCAGGTTGTATGTGTGGTGAATAATTTATACCCCTGATGCTATGGGGCCACAGATGTGTTCCTGGTAATGTCATCTCATGTGTTTCCCTTAGCCTTCTCCCTACTGGGAAAAATTCTATGCTATATATGCACCTGGACATCATGTCACATCTGTTTCTCCCTTCTGAGTATCACATCTCTGTTGCTATACCAGAATGGAATATATCTACTCCTCTCCCTCCCTCCTTCTCTCCCTAACCCTCCTCCACCACCACCCCTCTCTCTCTCTCCCATTTCTCTCTCTCTCTCTCTCTCTCTCTCTCTCTCTCTCTCTCTCTCTCTCTCTCTCTCTCTCTCTCTCTCTCTCTCTCTGTCTCTCTCTCTCTCTGTCTTTCTCTCTCTCTCCTCTCTCTCTCTTTGTCTTTCTCTCTCCTCTCTCTCTCTCCCCTCTCTCCCTCTCCCTCTCTCTCTGTCTGTCTTTCTCTGTCTGTTTGTCTGTCTGTCTCTCTCCCATCTCTCCCTCTCCCTCTCTCTCTCTGACTTTCTCTCTCTGTCTCTCTCTCTCTCTGTCTCTCTCCCTCTCTCCCTCTCTCTCTCTCTCTGTCTCTTTCTGTCTCTCTCTCTCTCTCATCTGTCTCTGTCTGTCTGTCTTTGTCTGTCTCTGTCTGTCTCTCTCTTTGTCTGTCTCTCTCTCTCTGTCTCTCTCTTCCTCCTCCTCCTCTCTCTCTCTCCAATCTCTCCCTCTCCCTCTCTGTCTGTCTGTCTGTCTCTGTCTTTGTCTGTCTCTCCCCCCCCCCCCACAATTTTACTAATGATTCTTTTTCTTATTTAATGCTTGCTAATTATTACTTTATGCCTCCATGCAATTTTTAAAAACTATCTTCAAGGTCTTTTATTTAGTCTTTTGATTTTATTAGAATTTTCACATCTCCCAATTTCTCTGAATGTGTCTATTTGAGGACATCTCCAGTGACATGCAGTTCTTTTTTAATCTACATTGTTTTGGGTACTTTATTTGATCTATTACTCTATAGCATTTAAAAATTTTATCAGTACAGCTTTGCAAATCTAAACTTTTGGCTGTGTTATATTTATTTTTTTAGGAACTTTTCTTCTCTTTGCTGCCTCTACTTGTTTCTAGGGTTGTGTTTGAGGAGTCTACCTTCTTCCCACAACTTCATTTTATTATCTTGGATTACTTTCAATAATTCATGAACTGGATAATTGTTCTTCCCTGTTATTCTGACTTTGGTTCTTCCTTGTTGGCTTTAAAAAAATCATTCTTTGGGGGCAGCTAGAGTATGGTGGATAGAGCCCTAGGCCTGGAGTTGGGAGAACTTGGGTTCAAATTTGGCCTCAGGTTTTTTTGTAGGTATGTGACATTGGGCAAGTCACTTAACCTTGCTTGCCTACCCATTTGATGCTCTTCTGTTTTAGCATTAAAACTAAGTTAGAAGGTAAGAGTTTTTTAAAAACCATGCTTTTGTTTTGATATAAAAAAACAGTCCATTTATTAATATCTTGCTTTTTGTAGTTTAACTTTCTGCTATTTGCTGTCTATTTTTATTTTTACTTAAAAACCCTTACCTTCCATCTTGGAATCAATGCTGTATTGGTTCCAAGGCAGAAGAGCAGTAAGGGCTAGGCAATGGGGATTAAGTGACTTGCCCAGTCACACAGGTAGAAATTGATTGAACCCAGGACTTCTAGTCTCTAGGCCTGGCTTTCAATCCATTGAGCTGCCCCCTTGCTGTCTATTTTTAGAGATATACTATAACAATATTTCAGATTATGTAAATCTAAGAAAAATTGTATGAGATATTGGATGAAGAGTTAGTCAATAGATCCTAGGTTCAAACCTCGCCTCTGGTACATACTGACTTGTGTCCCTGAGCAAATTACTTAATCTTTCATTGCCCCCAAACAATTCTCTAAGACTATAATTTGCAAAACAAGTGTTGGTTTTCATTAGTAGAAGGTGTTTCCTCTCTTGGAATCCCTTTCATAGATAAAATCCTACATCTGAATGAAAAAATAAAATGGAATTCTATAGGACAACTTTTACTCAGCTATTTGGGATGCATATAAATTGGGAGGGTTTATAATAAATAAGAACTTTATTATATATTACTTTCATGTTATAGCTAAAAATGGAAAGAAGTCTTATTTGGGTTATCATGAATATGTTAATTACAGTTTATATAATCCTTTATAAATTACAAAGTGCTTCAAACATAAATAATCCTATTAGGTAGTCAAGGCAAATATCATTGGTTGGATGAGGAAATTCAGATAAATTTAAGGGTCTTGTTCAAATTCACAAAGCTAATAAAGATGGAGTTGGACTTGCATTCAGGCGTTCTGGGACTAAATCCAATTCTCTTTCTACATACTGTCATGTTCCTCTGAAGGACATTTAGGGTAAGGTACTGCCATTATCACATCATTTTGGCTATAGAGGATGTCCCAAAAATCTTAGTTCTATTCCAAGCTTTAATTATTTTAAATGGCACTAAGAATTTTGGGATATATTGTTATTATATTATAATTATAATTATTAAGAAATATTATCTATGCATAGTCATAACTTATTCCTGACTAGCTCAGATGTTAGCTCTGCCTTCTTGAGGTTCTCATGCATTAAAATATCTTCTTCAATTAAAATGTGTGACTCCATCCCAACAAATTCTATACCAAGATTTGCCTCTTGTTAAGGATGATACCTCATCTCTTATCAATCATAAATATTGATTTTTCAAGTCAGGAAAACATTGATATTAAAACTGGGGTTGGAGGAATTGCATATGTTTTGTGATTATTATATCAGAAATCAAAACTCAATTAAGAGAAAAACAATCTAAAACATTTCCTTTTTTGACCTTTTATTTGCAGCCATTTTACTTGTTTGGAAAGGAACACAACTTGAGAAATAGCATGGAAGTGGGCTTGAATGTACCAAGGCCTCAAGGAATTAATTTACGACAAATTTAAACCTTGATTAAGGACTCTGGAATTACACAGTGCGAAGGACTAAAGGCGGTGTCAGATTGCCAGGAAAATACATGGGAAAGGTGCTGAAGAAGTAGAAATTCATGCTTGGGTTAGATGTTGAGGACAGGAGATTGTAAACAACCTTGAAATCCTGTTTGGATTGTGACAGCTGCCCTGTTGAAAAGGATAAGAGTGTTAGTCACCTAGGTACAGTGGTGGAAAAATCAAGTCCTATTTTAGAACCAAGCCAGATTCAGTGGAGAAAGATATAATCCAGGGATAAAATAACTTAATAACATATTCATAATGTGCTTTTCCTTAAGAAGAAGCTTAGTTTTCAAAATCATAGATTCTATTTATAAAAATATTATCCCCAGATAAGTGTGCTCATTTTTTTCTTTTCTAGGAAGTATACTATTAATTGTATAATTTCCAATATCTTATTTGTGGTTACTCAATACATATTTATTGAATTAATAAGTGAGTGAATGAAAGAATAGTCAATTTGATGAATTCTGCTCTTTATATCGTACCCCCAGTAGAAAACACATTCATTCTCATTGCTTCAAACTATTATTCTGGGATATATAATTTTCAAATCTACATATCTAGCATATTCTTCTGTCATATATCATCTCTAAGCTAACTGCTAAATTTTTGAACTGTCATTTCAAATTTAACATGTCTAAATCCAAATGTATCACCTAATACCAAAAATAGTTTTCCCTTTCTGATTCCCCTGTTCATCAGTGGTGACATTGTTTTTCTAATCACCCAAATTTGCATTCTAGGACTTTCTTGACTTTCACAACCAATAAATAAGTCCTTTCAGTTATTTGTTGGTAACACATTTTGTACCTGCCTGGCCTTTCCATTCCCAGTATTACTGCCCTAGTTGGGGACCTTTTCAATTTTTGCCTAGACTTTTGGAATCATCTAGTAAATACAATCCATCCATCATATTGGCACTAGGGAAATCTACTGAATGTGCAAGATTTATCATGTCACACTCTTGTTCAAAACCTTTATAGGTTCCACAAAGGACTATAGAATTCTAGGATCATAGATTTAGATATTGTAAGGGACCTGAGAGACTGTTTAGTTCAAATTCTTCATTTTATAGATGTGGAAAATGAGGCCTGAAGAAGTTAAGGCACTTGTCCAAGATAGTTAAAATTTGGTATACTGAGTTGGATTCTACTCATATTTGACAAGGTTGAAACTACACTTTCAGAAACCATCTAGTTCAATCTATACCTGGTCAAGAAATCTTTCTATAATATAGCCAACAAGGGATGATCATTCAGTTGTCTTCACTTGAAGACTTCTAATTAGGAGATGCCCACTCCAGCGACTTTCTCATTTTGGCCACACCTCTACCTCTATTATCTCCTCCAGTTGGTGAGTTTCTCCCCAGAATTTCTATTTGAGGAAGTATTCACACCAGCCATACTCATTTTGAATCCATCTCAGTACATGATTCCCTATAGAATTTCGCTACTTTATTTCTCCCCATCCTCGATCTCTTTTTTTTTTTATCTTGTCTATATCCATTAGAAAGCAAGCTCCTTGAGGGCTAAGATACAATAATGATTGTATTTGTATTCCCAGCATTTAGTATAGTCTCTAGAAGAAAGTGTTTAATAAAATGTCTTTCCTCTCTCTCTTTCCATCTACTCTATCTGTCTTTCCATACTCTATCTGTCTGTCTGTCTATCTATCTATCTATCTATCTATCTATCTATCTATCCCTCCTTTGATTGATCGATCTATCTATCCATCCATCCATCTATCTATCTATCTACTATCTATCTATCTATCTATCTATCTATCTATCTATCTATCCATCCATCTATCTATCTATCTATCTATCTATCTATCTATCTATCTATCCATCCAATCTTTCTCTCTTCTGAAGAAGCCCATCTAGTTTGACATGGCCCTAATTATACCAAGTTGTCCTTTATGATGAGTCTAGATTTGCCACCTTGAAAGTTTTATACATTTTTCCTTGGACCAAGAAGGTCAAGTTAAATCCTTTATTCATGTGATGCTCTTCTAATGTTTAATGACAGCCATCACATCCTCTCAAAGTCCTCTCCAGGTCAATTTAGGCCAGGTTTTTTCAATTCATCCTTGAATGGCATGTTCTTTAGTCCCTTCAACATACTGATCCCATGGCCATATTCCATTGATAATATGATGTGCAATATTGAACATAGTATTCTCATTGTGTCCTTGCCAGGGCAATGTAGCAGAACTATCTCTCTTGATCAAGACTCCATACTTCTCTCAAGTTTTAAAAGTTATAAAGATTCATTAACTTTTTAAACATCTATGTCTGATTGTTGACTCATAACATTTTCGTAGTACATTTAGACCTCAAGATCTTTTTCTTAGGAATTGTTGCTTAGCCATAACTCAGTCATCTTGTATTTTTTTATTTTGCTTCCTGGAACTCATGTACAAAACCTTACTTTAATTAATTGTTCAGTTTTTTCAACAATCATTTATTGAGCACTTGCACATTGTACTGGGCAATGAAGATACAAAGGCCAAAGTGAGGAAGTACTTATCTTCAGGAATCTTGTATTCTACTGGGGAAAGCAACACATATGCTTGTAAGTTTATTCAAAATGTAAGTAAGGCAGATGCAAGGCAGTTTCACAGGGGAAGAGACATTAGCTGCTAAGTGGATCAGGAAGTCTCCAGGAGTAATAAAAGGATTTAAAATGAACTTTGAAGGAAGCCAGGTATTCTAGCAGGTGGAGATGAAGATTGAAGTGCATTCCATCTGACAATTCACCTCATCATTCTATTCTGTTGATATGTTTTTGAAGCTCAACTCCATTTATGGAGAGCTTACCATGTCATAAGACAACTGTCTTCATTTTTTAAAAGATCTTATAATTGGCAAGTTTTTATGTAAAGTCAAAATATGTATTCTTTTTTTTTTTAAACCCTTACCTTCCATCTTGGAGTCAATACTGTGTATTGGCTCCAAGGCAGAAGAGTGGTAAGGGCTAGGCAATGGGGGTCAAGTGACTTGCCCAGGGTCACAAAGCTGGGAAGTGTCTGAGGCCAGATTTGAACCTAGGACCTCCCTTCTCTAGGCCTGGTTCTCAATCCATTGAGCCACCTAGCTGCCCCCAAAATATGTCTTCTTTTAACATCTATTTATGAGGTCTAGTTCTTCTGGAGCCACACAGAATAAATCAAATTCTTCTTCCACATAACAGGCTTTTCTATTTTTGAAGGCATCAACCACATCCTTTCTCCTGAGTCTTTAGTCTTCTCTTTTTTCAGGATTAATATCTCTAGTTCTTTCAACTATTCTTTATATGATATTATTTCCACTTAATGATCTTCCTCTGGACATGCTCTTGTTTGCCAGAGTCCCTTTAGAAACTGATGCCTGGAAATCAACACAATGTTCCAGATAGTCTCTGATTAGTAGAGTATGGTAGGACCAACACTTTCCTTTTCCCCTATAGACTGTACTTCTATTTGTCTCTGTAGAGCTGATTTCCCTGTGCCGAGCTGAGAAATAATTTTCAATAAAGGAAAATTGAGATTGTCAAAGACTCAAAGCAGTAATCAGGATAAAGCTTCATGGCACTTTTGTTCTCATTACTATGTCATGTTATACTCACTTCACCAATAGTGAGAGCTAAATGGGAAAGAAAGTTTGGTGAAGAAATGTTGAGAGAAAATATTTACAAGATACTTCATAAATTCTTCTCTAATGGCAATTGCTCAGCACATTTACCAGTTAGCATGTTGGAAATCTGTGTGCTAGTTTCTATACAACTTCAAAATGTCTATAGAAAAGGTCAGAGAAAGAAAAGAGAAAGAAAATGTCTTGTGAAGTGGCAAGTTTAATATATAATAAAAATGGAGAGAATTAGCAGTGCAACATCTGGCCTGAGACCTTTTACTAAAACTATGCCAAAAAATTATTCTAGGTCATCTTGACATATCCTGAGGATGGTATGGCTGGCTACCAATTTCATTTTTTCTTTCCCTCTATGTGGAAGCTGGAGATCCTGGAGAGAAATTCTCTATTTGGATTTAGGTTATCACCCTTTAAGTCTGTTTTCTATAGTATTATACAGTGTATGACTTCTATGACACTGCCACCATTTGGTACAAGTCCTTTCCAACCCATGCCTAGACTACTGCAAAAACCAACTGGCTAATCTCCTTTCCTTAAATTTCTTTTCATTCCAGTGCATCCTTATCATCATTCAGCATCACTTACCAAAGTGATCTTTCTAAATTGCAGAGCCGGCTATGTCACTCCCTCTCCTCAATTCAGCATTGTCTAGTACTTTCATATTACTTCCAAGATCAAATATAAAATCCTCTATTTGGCTTTTAAAATCCTTTATACCCAATAACTTTCTATTTTTCCAGTCTGCTTCTACCTTATTCCCTCCATATACTCTATAATCCAGTGACACTGGACTCCTTGCTGTTCCTCAGAAAAGATATCTCATCTCCTAAATTCTATATATTTTCTTTATTTGTTGAAAACAATACTTGTTTCTTATATTAAAGTTCCAGGTATCTCCCTGCTGGGGGCTATCAAAGACATACTGTTTGACATGGTCACACATGGAAACCAGGAGGTCACAAAGTGCCCTCTAGGAAGGATGGAGATACCCACTCAGTCCCTCCTCCTCCCCCCCCCCCCCCTGCCATGTGACTTCTCTCACTAACATCCCTTACTATTGGAATTGCTATGATTATTGTTCTCTCCCTAGCTTTGGGAAAAATAAGATGAGAACAAAATACTTGCAGGGTTAATACTAATGCTCCACATTATCCCCCCCCCCCCCGAACATTACCAAAAGATCATACTTACAAAATCAAACCTAAAAGACTCTTATGGGTTAACTTCTAATAGAGCTGTACTCAAAATTCTCCACCCCTATGTACAGGCCAGGAACAAGTTCTCCTAAGCCAGTACATCAATTACTCTAGGGAGAGGCTGGTATACCATGCCTCAGTGACTTGTTGTACCAACTAAAATCTGTCTTGAAAACCCTCAATGTAACATTAGAAAAATGATATTTAAAATTGAATTGTTTCTGTTATCCTTTGATCCCTCAACTTCGCCAAAATATTTGTTGGTTGTTTTCTAAGACATCCTTATTTATTATCTATTTTGTTAAAAGTAACAAATGATTTTCCTTGATTGTCTGTAAGTCTAAGCACCTCACAGGTTAATGAGATCTGACCTCTAGCTATCCTCCCTGTGACAAGTGATCATTTATTGTTTGCAAACACTTTGTGTGTGTTGTCAGAATCAATAGTAACAATATAAGTATATAGAATGATCACAGAATGTTAATCAAATGATTTGTTAAAAGTTAATGTATCACTTATCAAATTATCTGCATTGAACAAGTATGTTGAATAATGTAGCTGTGTGCCAAGAAAATATATAACCCTTGAGGGGTATAAAAATAAACACAAATCTGGGCCAGATGGAGTTATTCTGTGTAAAACCTGGCCCTGAGCTGACACTCTCAACTGTCTTCCCATCACTTATTTGTGCCTTGGCTGCCACACCTAGTCAAGGACCCCTGAAGCCATGGATAGGGTGAGCCCCCCCAAACCCACGGCATCTCCCTACCTATTTCCCTTCTCTGCACTAGAAAAGGCATCATTTGCCCCCCAAAATATATATATTAAAGATTCATTATGGTTCCTTCCCTCAAGGAGTTCCTATCATGCATGTTTCTATTTATTGGTTCTTTCTCTGGAGGTGAACAATCACAAGTTATTCTCAAGCAATACTTCTATTGCTATATATATTATTCTCTTGGGGACTTATGAGAACAAACACCATCCACATCTAGAGAAAGAACTGTGGAAGTAGAAACCAAGAAGAAAAAGAACTGCTTGGTCACATGGGTCAATGGGGATATGATTGGGAATGTAGACTCTAAAGGATCACCCTAGTGCAAATATTAATAATATGGAAATAGGTCTTGATCAATGACACATGCAAAACCCAGTGGAATTGTTCATTGACTACAGGAGGGGGGTGTGAGGAGGAGGGGAAAGAACATGAATCATGTAACCATGGAAAAATTTTCTTGATCAATTAAATGAAATCTATTATTCTCTTGGTTCTGCTCATTTCACTCTTCATAATTTCATGTAGGACTTTCCATTAAAAAAATTAACCTGCTTATCATTTCTCACTGTGCAGTAAGGTCCAATCACAATTATATGCCAACATTTATTTAGCGATTTCCCAATTGATGGGTATCCCTTCAAATTTCAGTTTTTGACAACATCTTTATGTTAGCTGCTATGTACATATATATATGTGTGTGTGTACATATAGATTCTTTTTCTTTTTCCCTGATTACTTTTAGAAATATACCTAATAGTGGTTTTGTTGGGTCAAAGGGTATACATGGTTTTATAACTGTCATAATTATAAATTGCTCTCCCAAATGGTTGAATGAGTTCACAGTTCCAAGAATAGTGTATTAGTGTCCCTATTTTTTCACATCCCTTCCAACATTTGTAATTTTGCCCTTTTATCAATTTAGCCAATCTGAGAGGTGTGAGATGATATCTTGGAGTTGTTTTGAATTGCATTTCTCTAGTCAAAAATGATTTAGAGTATTTTTATATGACTAGGTAAAGCTTTGATTTCTTCATCCCCAAACTGTCCATTCCTATCCTTTGATCATTTATCAATTGGGAAATGGCTCATATTATAAATGGGATGAAGTTCTCTCTCTCTATAAACCCCTATTTGAGAAACTTTCTATAAATTCCCCCTCCTCCATTTCTCCCCTTTCTTTCAATCTTAGTTTTATTTGTACAAATACTTTAAAATTTTAATATAACCAAAATTATTTATTTTATATCTCACAATGTTCTCTGTCTACTATTTATTCATAAATTCATTTCCTATCAATTTATCTGATATATAATAATGTTCTGTGTTATTCTAATTTGCTTATGATATCTCCCTTTATGTTGAGGTCACATACACATTGTGATTTTATCTTGGTAAATGATAAAAGATATTGCTCTGTATTTAGTTTCTGCTAACCTGTTTTTCAGTTTTCTCAACAATTTTTGCCAAATAATTTTTGAGATAAAAATTTATTTTGGAGGGGTTCTGAGCCAATATAGATTGATTCTATTAAGTTTCAAGGTGACTAGAAAGCCAGCTCAATACAGCCAGAGACCATCAGGAAAAAAAAAATCTTTTTGCTGCAGAGTTATGGTCTTGAAATCTAATTATATCAAAAAGAGAAATTTTTTTCTAGATCTCATTAATGCCCCCTCATTTTTCTAACAACCTAAGAATCCATGCCCTAGGACACTGATGATGAAACTATGGCATGGGTACCAAAGATGGCACACAGAGCAATCTCTCTGGATGTGTAGCTGCCCTTTCCCCCATCCCTCAGAGTTCATTACTAGAAAGGCAGCTGGACTTGGGGTGAGCTGCTCCCTTCCCCCTCTCCACCCTGCCTGAAGACATTTTTTCATATCCCTTCCCCTCTGCCCAACAGCTCAATGTAAATGCATGGGTCTGTGGTAAAGCAGATGGCTCATAGGCAGCAGAGCTGGAGGGGAGTGCTCAGGCCACTCTCTTCCCCATCTCTACATTCCCTGATGATATTCCTCACTTCACCCAACAGTCATATGTATTCTATTTTACTGAGAGAAGTTTAAAAAATGGATTCTTGCTCATAGTATTTCCTCATTCACTGGATCCTCATTACCCATAAAATAATATCCCAAACCTCTAGAATCTCTCTACAGTCAGAAACTAGCCTTTTCTACCTTACTTTCTGTACTTTTCAAAGGCAGTACGATTCAAGGGTAAAGTGGGGCTGTCCATTGGCACTACTCTTCAATAATATAGTTCAAGAAAAGGTACCTACTGCAATAACAAAAAAAAAAAGAGATTTAGAGAATCTGCATAGGCAAAGAGGAAGCAATATTACAACTATTTACAGATTCCATGATGGTTTACATAGAGAAACCTAGAGATTCAATCAAAATTAAATTAAACAATTAGCTAATAAAGTAGCAATATTAGTATTATTAATTAATACTAGTAAGTAGTATTATTAGCTAATAATTAGCTAATAAATTAGTTAATAAAGTAATAATGTGACAAAAATGGTCACATCTATAAATTGCTAACAAAATGAAATATCATTTTAAATTACTACAGAATGTATAAAACATCTGAGACTTCACCCACCAACACATACACAGGAT